>NC_142443.1:24693939-24845454 GCF_059453495.1 Arachis ipaensis
CATCATTCAATAAGCAAGCAATCGATATTTCAACAACTCCAATCACCAAATCAATAAATTAGCAATCACCAATGGCAAAAAACAATAACAATAAAAATAAATTCAGATTAAAAGAAAAAGAACCTGGTGTGCACTTGCTGGAATTGCTGTTTGCTTTGAGGCTGTGGTGTGAGCTATTAGCGACGGAGGGTGGACCTGGTGCCTTCGTCGGCGACGGCGAGTGGTGAGTGGAGGAAGGTAGCAGAGAGGGTGCGGCGTGTGTTAGTGTTTTGAGTGAGACACCAAAACCCTGCTAAGTGATTTTCTCAGGTCTCTTCGAATTATTCAACTGTGAAAATTAAATATTTATAATTTATAATATAAATAAATAATAATAAACAAAAGAGCATTTAATAAACGGATGAGACCAATTGAGCATATTACTACTTTTTCATTATTCACTTATTCGGTTATTCTTTCTCTATCCACCTTTTCATCCTTCAACTTTAACTACGTTATTACCAGCAGCCGTATGATTAGCACGAGTGAGTCGAGCCCATTTATGCACCACTTTAAAATTGGTCGTTAATAGTTAAGCTAAATTTATGAAATAGTGAACTAAATTTGAGTTTAAATCTGAAATTAAATTTATAAATTAAATGAACCAAATTTAAGATTAGATAAGCTCATTTCATTAGTTTATAAATTGGCTCGATTATATATATAATATTAAAAATATAAATTAAATTTATATAAGATAAAATATACATATTTATAATTTAATAAATAATTTTTCATATTTATTAATATTTTTAATTATTTAAAATTTTATAGTCATATTTTATATATAATTTTAATGTAAAACATAAATAAAAAAAATTTAAAATTGATAGATAAATAATATATTAAATAAAATTATATATAAAATATGACTATAAAATTTTAAATAATTAAAAATATTAATATATATGTAAAATTATATTTTATATATATATTAAATTAATACGTATATCTTATCTTATATGAATTTAATCTTTATTTTTAATAATATATATAATCGAGTCAATTTAGGAACTAATGACTATAAAATATGACTATAAACTCATTCCAATCCTAATTAAAATTGCTTTTTTTTTTTAATTTTAAACTGAAATAATCAATATAAAAAATTAATCAACGAATGAATTAGTCACAATAAATTTAAATTCTTATATTTATCTGTTTAACACGTATTTTTGTAACAGAAATACTTTTATAAAATTATTTTGTATTTATTATCTTTATCTTTATATATATAAAGTGAATTTTAGTATACATATGTTTATAATAGTTATAATGATTATGCAAGTATTTTAAAAATTAAAATAATTATATTTTTTATTTTAATAATACCTTTTTAATATTATTTTTAAAATACTAAAGTCGCTATAGTAATTATAATATAGATATATTAAAATGAAATATATATATATATATATATATATATATTATTTTTATATCATGTACAATGAAAAAAAAAGATGAAAATGGTTATAATAATAATAATAATACTTTTTATTTAGAGTTGATGGATAATATCACGCTCATTGACCATTGACTTGTATAATAATGGATTTTTTATTTTTAAAAATTAAATAAATGTAATAATTATTAAAATAAATAATTTAAAAAATATTTATCAAAATAAATATCTCTCTTATCTCGTTTATACTGTAAACAAGATAATTTTGCATGCGAGATAAACACGTATTGTATACATCTGTCTTATTTTGTTTACATTATAAATAAGATACATGCAAAATTATCTCGTTTACAGTATAAACAAGATAAAAGAGAGGTATTTATTTTGATAATTATTATATTTATTTAATTTATAAAAATAAAAAATCCGTATAATAATGCTTATAGAACAATTAAAATGAATATTTGGAAGAGAAAATTATGATATCATAATAGATAATATATTGTTTTTTATTATTATTTTTATTTATTTTACGGTCTAAGGGAATAGAACCTTAAATGCAACTATGTTATGATACAATTATCTAATAAGCCAATCTTAGTCAATAAATATTAGACTGGCCAAACAAGCACACTCAAACAAAATACAAAAAATGAGTGACAAAGTGCAATCATAAGAAAAAAAAAAAAACAATTAAAATAAATGATTTCTTTACTCTCACTTCAAATTTTTCTTTTTTTAAGGATTGGTAATACTAATTTTATTTGCGGATATTCAATTTCATATAATTCGTTTAAATAGTATTGATAATCTAATTTGTTGTCACAAATTTAAATAGAGTGTGAGTTTAAGTTTAATCTTACCTAAGCTACCCATACTTCTAATATATTAGTATATTTTATAAAAAAAAATGATATATTTACTGTGAATTGTGAAATCAAACACACTTTTTTTTGTTTTGTATAATTTTTCTAAACCACTAAACTGATCATTTTAATATTGTTTGTGTTATTAATTTTAACATGAACCTGATTACAAATTGATGTTTGTGTCGTTTGTAATTTTAACGTGATGATTTTATTGTTTTAATTTTAATATGAACTTAATCTGGTAGTTTTTATATTATTAGTATGTTTATTAAAGATTGTATGATTAAATTCTTTTTTTAATATTTTTTGTGTGGATAAGGTGGAATAAGATCGAATGTTGGTCTTTAGGGTGTCAATAGAGTTTGGGACGTGGAATTCTAAACTTTAGAGATATTTTCAATTAGTAGATAGAGTTAAAGTTGAGCTTAAATCTTATCCTACTCATTATTAGGGCTGGAAGTGAGTTGAGCTGAGTCGAGTTGAGTCGAGTTAGACCAAATTCAAACTCGACTCACGAAAGTTAAGTTCGGCTCATGACTCAACTCATTAACAATCGAGCCTATTTCTTAAGCTCAAACTTGGTTCACCGAAAGCTCATGAGCCGACTCAAGCTCCCGAGCTGGCTTAAATAACAGGAACATAATCTATAATTCTATATTAATAAATTATAACTTATATATATTAAAAAATATTAATTTTATATATTGTGTATCTATTAATTATGAATTTTTTATTTATGTCCTACATCAAAATCATATAAAAAATAATTATAAAATTTTAAAGAAGAATATTAATATATATAAAATTATATATTACTATTTTATATGTATATATATAATATTAAAAGTACATACTAAATGTATATAGGATATGTGTATTAATAATTTTATATATATATATATATATATATATATATATATAATTGAGCTAACTCACGAGTTAATAAGCTGAATTTATCCAAGTTCAAACTCGACTCATTTAATTTATGAGCTCAATTCCAGGTTCAAGCTCGACTCATCAGCTCACGAGCTGAGCTTATCGAGCTATTAAAAAAGTCGAGTTCGAGCTGGCTTATAAGCTGGCTTGACTCACTTCCAACCCTACCCATTGCCAACCTTATTCCTCTCGCATTCAACCCCCCGCTCACCCTCTCTCACTGTCATCCATGGTTACTATTCGCATATCACTCAACTCATTCACCACAACTCGCCCTCATATAATTTCTTCTTCATAATATGTCATATTCACCGTCTGTGACATATATTTTAGGAGTGATGGATATTAAAATATGGTTTAAAAATTTCTTGCATCAAGATGACAACAAAAAAAAGAAAGAAAAAATAACTATTTGTAATAATAAATTTTACGAACGTTAACAAAAGTACTAATCAAAGAAGAAAACTAATGTTATACCCATAAAAGATGGATTCTGTGTGACAAAAATACTCAAATTTTAAATTTTTGTTAACTTTTTAATAAAATTCTAAAATTATCCGACTTTTTATCTTCAACCTCACCTCCACTACCATCTACTCTTTCCCAAATCTCAAACTTTCACATCCCTTCATTACCACCACATTTATCTTTGGACAAAACCTCGTACTTCTTTCTCAGATGGTCTTTATCAATGACTCTTCCTTCTGCGGCGCTCCTGAAGAGAAGAAAATCCTTTAACCTCCATTTTGGGTACCCTCTCGTGAACGAGATTGAAGATAAGAACAATGCATGTGAAGGCTTTGTATTGTTTCTTGAAGAAGAAGAAGAAGAATTTGTTGCGGTTACTATTGTTGATGATGTCTGGAACTCTTAATGGAGATAGTTATCTACTTCCTTTTTTACCA
The DNA here is from genome assembly GCF_059453495.1 of Arachis ipaensis. NCBI lineage: Eukaryota > Viridiplantae > Streptophyta > Magnoliopsida > Fabales > Fabaceae > Arachis > Arachis ipaensis. The sequence continues at coordinate 24,698,091 of NC_142443.1, forward strand.
GAGAAAGCTCTCTCCTCTCTTCTTCACGTTGGTGGTTTTTTTCTCTTCGTCTTCCATGGCGGCGGTTGCAGGATCGAAGCTTTTGCTCTTGCGATATGGAGAAAGCAGTTTGCTACTCGAAGCAATGAGTCTGGATTATAATTCTAAAGGGAGGATCTTTCCATCATCGAAGAGTTCATTGGCAGAAAGGGAAGGTGGTTCGAGGTGGCTGTTGAAATTGAATTGAAATTCTTGTTCATGTTGATGGTGGTTGTGAATAAGAGAAGAAGAAAGTGGAATATTATTGTTGATGAAGGTGGAGATTCTAGTGGGGCTTGTGGGAGCACTGAAAAAGAAGTTGCTGAAACATTGAGAGTTTGAAGGGGCAGTTATGTAAGAGGAGGAACAGTTGCTATCAAAGTTGAATTCTGCCGCCAGGATAGGAGGACGAGCGGTTATGTAATAGAGAAATGTGAAAATTTGATCTTTGGGTAAGAAGAAATATTGGTGGAGTTGAGGTTGAAGATAAAGGATAGTAATAATTTGGGAATTTTATTAAAAAATTAACAAAAAAATTAGGATTTGGATATTTTTGTCACATAAAATTCATCTTTTATGGATATAACATTAGTTTTTTTATTTGATGGATACTTTGGTCAATGTTTATAAAGTTCATTGGTACAAATAGTTATTTAAAAGAAAAATGATGTTTTTTGCTATTTTTTAGTCTATTTGAAATTAAAGGACATGAAAATTTTTAAAATGTTTGGAAGTAAATCAAAGCTCTAGTAAATCAATGGTGTGAAGTAAAGAGGAGAGATGGATATGAATTGGTTACACACGCGAAAAAAAAAAGTAAATAGTTGTGTTCGACATGTATGTTATATAAATTTGAAGGTGATTACTCTCATATCCCAAGATTTGTGAGAGAATTCATATCCCATTTATGTGGATCAATACAATATAAACACGTGGCGTTATTAGTCTCATTCAGCTAATAATTAAACAATTTAAAAAAATTAAAATTTAATGTATTCTAAAAGTGTATTAAATATTATTTATATACAAATATCGATACATATATACCATTAACCATACATGATTAATCATTATTAAATATTTTATTTTATTATAATTTATATAGAACAAAAAAAAATAAAAAATCCTATTTTTCTTTCTCAAACAATACCTTCCTTTCAAAAACTAAACACCCTCACACTCGGAGAAAAACCTCTCCCAGATCTGAACCTTCGCTGGCAGCTCTGCCACCACCGCTCACCAACACTGTCATATCCCTTCCGTCTTTCACGCTTTCATATATCTCTCTCATGTCTTTGGCCTCCGTGATCCATGTTTGCACCTCCCGTGTGTCCGCCTCCTCCACCAGCGCTGTTGCGTCTCATCACAGTCTCTCACGTCCTTTGCCACCGTGACCCCTGTTTGCACCGCCCCTATGTCCGCCTCCTCCACCAGTGTCGTCGCATCTCACCGCTGCTTGTCGTGGCCATTGAGTCATCTGTCACTTCAAAATATTCTCTGAACTTGTTTTGCGCTATTATCTAGACTTGTTTTGCACCCTCTGGTTCAAACCATGAATTGTATTTGGTTGACTCTCTTTTAGTAATTACCAAATCAATTATTAACATGTTCATCACTTTTAGGTTATGGATTAAACTTGTTGCTAGTAATTTGATGTGTCTTCCCTCATTGTAAGATCTTCATCTATCACCACGACTATAGGTTGTTTATTACCCATTATCTCCATGAACATCTTCAACACCAAAACATAGGTTTCACACTTTTCATCGGATAATAAACCGCAACTAATAATGCATGTTTGTCCATGATGATTTGTTCCTGTGAAGACAACCAACGACCTATTGTATTTGTTTTCTGGTATGTCATGTCGAAGGCCAACACATCACCAAAACATTGATAATCAGTTATGTTAAACTCATCAGCTCACACTAAATTATCAAGCTTATCATCTTTCAAAGTAAACTTCTCTTGCAATAGTGGGTTCATCTACCTTAGAAATTAGGTAACTCACTGCTGCATGTGCATCACCATCTTTTATTTTTGTGCGCCTCGATCTATCAAAATGATTGTATAGATCTTTCTTTGTGAATATTGTCCTGTTTGGACCTTCTTTTTGCACCATCATGAACCCTATTATATGACAAGTTCTAACACCATAAAAATACAAACTATTAGCCTGTGCTTTATTAGCGTCGATCATAGTTCAATATGCCAGAACAAATTGGATATACTTAGGTGGGATAAGGTAAGATGTAATCTTTGCTTGACACTTACACGTGTGATTGGCTTATGATCCTTTTTTTAATTCTCCATCTCCAAGTACTTTTTTCTTCATGTAGTCATGTACCTTCTCTATTACAAACTATCCATCGCATATTAATGTTTCCATTGAAATCTTGTTCTTTTCCGTCAAGCCTCGCAATAAAACCGTGTATTTGGTGCACGAAATTGTGATCTCCAGGCTCGAACAAATCCTGGTAATGGCTCCAAAGCTTGGTGCTCTGATCTTAATTCATGATTGTCACAACTTCGATACAACTAACCAGCAAGTGCACTGGGTCGTCCAAGTAATACCTTACGTGAGTAAGGGTCGAATCCCACGGAGATTGTTGGTATGAAGCAAGCTATGGTCACCTTGTAAATCTCAGTCAGGCAGATATAAAGTGATCATGGAGTTTTCGAATAATAAATAATAGAATAGGGATAGAGATACTTATGTAAATCATTGGTAGGAATTTTAGATAAGCGAATGGAGATGCTTTTTGTTCCTCTGAACCTCTGCTTTCCTGCTATCTTCATCCAATCAGTCTTACTCCTTTCCATGGCTGGCTTTATGTGATACATCACCACTGTCAATGGCTACTTTCGGTCATCTCACGGGAAAATGATCCAATGCCCTGTCACGGCACGGCTAATCGTCTGGAGGCATCACCCTTGTCAATGGCTTCATCTTATCCTCTCAGTGAATAATATGCTCACGCACCCTGTCACGGCACGGCTATTCATCTGTCGGTTCTCGATCATGCCGGAATAGGATTTACTATCCTTTTGCGTCTGTCACTAACGCCCTGCAATCGCGAGTTCGGAGCTCGTCACAGTCATTCAATCATTGAATCCTACTTGGAATACCACAGACAAGGTTTAGACTTTCCGGATTCTCTTGAATGCCGCCATCATTCTAGCTTACGCCACGAAGATTCTGGTTAGGAGATCTAAGAGATATTCATTCTAGCTTAATTCATGTAGAACAGAAGTGTTTGTCAGGCACGCGTTCATAAGGGAGAAGGATGATGAGCGTCACACATAATCATCACCTTCATCACGTTCTTGGGTGCGAATGGATATCTTAGAAGAGAAATAAGAAGAATTGAATAGAAAACAGTAGTACTTTGCATTAATCTTTGAGGAACAGCAGAGCTCCACACCTTAATCTATGGAGTGTAGAAACTCTACCGTTGAAAATACATAAGTGGAAGGTCCAGGCATGGCCGAGATGGCCAGCCCCCTAAGCGAGATCACAGGATCCAAATACAATCCAGGATGCCTAATACAATAGTAAGAGGTCCTATTTATAATAAACTAGCTACTAGGGTTTACATGAGTAAGTATTTGATGTATAAATCCACTTCCGGGGCCCACTTGGTGTGTGTTTGGGATGAGCTTAAGTGTTGCACGTGCAGAGGCCATTTGTGGAGTTGAACGCCAGTTTTTGTGCCAGTTTGGGCGTTCAACTCTGGTTTTGGATCCTTTTCTGGCGCTGGACGCCAGATTTGGGTAGAAAGCTGGTGTTGAACGCCAGTTTACGTCGTCAATTCTTGGACAAAGTATGGACTATTATATATTGCTGGAAAGCCCTGGATGTCTACTTTCCAATGCAATTGGAAGCGCGCCATTTCGAGTTCTGTAGCTCCAGAAAATCCATTTTGAGTGCAGAGAGGTCAGAATCCAACAGCATCAGCAGTCATTCTTCAACCTCTGAATCTGATTTCTGCTCAAGTCCCTCAATTTCAGCCAGAAAATACCTGAAATCACAGAAAAACACACAATCTCATAGTAAAGTCCAGAAATGTGAATTTAACATAAAAACTAATGAAAACATCCCTAAAAGTAACTAGATCCTACTAAAAACATACTAAAAACAATGCCGAAAAGCGTATAAATTATCCGCTCATCACAACACCAAACTTAAATTGTTGCTTGTCCCCAAGCAACTGAAAATCAAATAGGATAAAAAGAAGAGAATATACTATAAATTCCAAACTATCAGTGAAACAGAGCTCCAATCATATGAGCGGGACTTATAGCTTTTTGCCTCTTGAATAGTTTTGGCATCTCACTTTATCCATTGAAGTTTAGAATGATTGGCATCTATAGGAACTTCAGATTTCGAATAGTGTTATTGACTGTCCTAGTTCAGTATGATGATTCTTGAACACAGCTTCTTTATGAGTCTTGGCCGTGGCCCTAAGCACTTTGTTTTCCAGTATTACCACCGGATACATAAATGCCACAGACACATAATTGGGTGAACCTTTTCAGATTGTGACTCAGCTTTGCTAAAGTCCCCAATTAGAGGTGCCCAGGGTTCTTAAGCACACTCTTTTTTTTGCTTTGGACCTTGACTTTAACCGCTCAGTCTCAAGTTTTCACTTGACACCTACACGCCACAAGCACATGGTTAGGACAGCTTGGTTTAGTCGCTTAGACCAGGATTTTATTCCTTTAGGCCCTCCTATCCACTGATGCTCAAAGCCTTGGGATCCTTTTTATTTGCCCTTGCCTTTTGGTTTTAAGGGTTATTGGCTTTTTCTGCTTGCTTTTTCTTTTTCTTTCTAATTATTATTTTTTTTTTCTATTTTTTCTTCTTTTTTTTTTCTGCAAGCTTTGTTCTTTGCTGCTTTTTCTTGCTTCAAGAATCATTTTTATGATTTTTCAGATTATCAAATAACATGTCTCCTAGTCATCATTCTTTCAAGAGCCAACATATTTAACATTCTTAAACAACAACTTCAAAAGACATATGCACTGTTCAAGCATTCATTCAGAAAACAAGAAGCATTGTCACCACATCAAAATAATTAAGCTAAGTTCAAGGATAAATTCGAAACTCATGTACTTCTTATTCTTTTGAATTAAAACATTTTTCATTTAAGAGAGGTGATGGATTCATAGGACATTTATAACTTTAAGACAAAGTTACTAACTACTAATGATCATGTAATGAAGATACAAACACAGATAAGTACATAACATAGAAAACGAAAAACAGAAGAATTAAGAACAAGGAATGAATCCACCTTAGTGATGGTGGCATTTCCTTCTTGAGGAATCAATGATGTCCTTGAGCTCTTCTATGTCTCTTCCTTGCCTTTGTTGCTCCTCCTTCAGTGCTTTTAGATCTTCTCTGATTTCATGAAGGATGATGGAGTGCTCTTGGTGTTCCACCCTTAGTTGCTTCCAATAATTGTGTGGAAGAAAATGTATCCCTTGAGGTATCTCAGGGATCTCTTGATTTGCAGTCAAATGTTCTACCACTGAGCTATAGACCCTTGATGGAAGCTTTTGTCTTCCCTTTCCTCTTTCTAGAGGTTTCTCTGGCCTTAGGTGCCATCAATGGTTATGGAAAAAACAAAAAAGCTATGCTTTTACCACACCAAACTTAGAATGTTGCTCGCCCTCGAGCAAAAGAAGAAAGAATAGAAGAATAAGAAGAAGATATGGAGGAGATGGATGTGAGTGTGTATTCGGCCATATGGGTGGGATTGGGTGGGAGAGAGATGTTGAATTTTTGAAGGTAGTGGGTGTATGGATGTGAGTGGTAAATGGAAAAAAAGAAGGGATGATCATGAATGGAAAGAGAGATGATGAGGTAGGCGGGGATCCTGTGGGGTCCACAGATCCTGAGATGATCCTGTGGGGTCCACAGATCCTGAGGTGTCAAGGCATTTACATCCCTGCACCAATTTAGGCATGTAAAATGCCCTTGCACACAACTCTGGGCGTTCAGCGCCAGGTTGGTGCCCATTTTGGGCGTTCAACGCCCCTTTGCTGCCATTTCTGGCGTTGAACGCCAGAACCATGCTTGTTCTGGGTGTTCAGCGCCAGGATGCTCCCATTCTGGGCGTTCAGCGCCAGAACTATGCTCTGTTCTGGCATTTGAACGCCAGACAGATGCTCCTCCAGGGTGTGATTTTTCTTCTGCTGTTTTTGATTCCGTTTTCAATTTTTATATTTATTTTGTGACTCCTCATTATCATGAACCTATAAAGACACATAACTAAGAAAAATATAGTTAGATAAATAAACATTGGGTTGCCTCCCAACAAGCGCTTCTTTAATGTCAATAGCTTGACAGTGGGCTCTCATGGAGCCTCACAGATGTGCAGAGCTTTGTTGAGACTCTCCAACACCAAACTTAGAGTTTGGATATGGGAGTTCAACACCAAACTTAGAGTTTGGTTATGGCCTCCCAACACCAAACTTGGAGTTTGACTGTGGGGGCTCTGGTTGACTCTGCTTGGAGAGAAGCTTTTTCTGCTTCCTCTCCATGGTTGCAGAGGGAGATCCTTGAGTTTTAAACACAAGGGAGTTCTCATTCCATTGAAGGAATATTTCACCTCTGTCAACATCAATCACAGCTCTTGCTGTGGCCAGGAAAGGTCTTCCTAGGATGATGGATTCATCCTCTTCCTTTCCAGTATCCAGAACTATGAAATCAGTAGGTATGTAAAGGCCCTCAACCTTTACTAATACATCTTCTACTTGTCCATAAGCCTGTTTTCTTGAGCTGTCTGCCATCTCTAGTGAGATTTTAGCAGCTTGCACCCCATAGATTCCCAGTTTCTCTATTACAGAGAGGGGCATGAGGTTTATTCCTGAACCAAGGTCACACAGAGCCTTAAAGATCATGGTGCCTATGGTACAGGGTATTATGAACTTTCCAGGATCCTGTTTCTTCTGAGGCAATGTCAGTTGATCCAGATCACTTAGTTCATTGATGAACAAGGGAGGTTCAACTTCCCAAGTATCAATGCCAAATAATTTGGCATTTAGCTTCATGATTGCACCAAGAAACTTGGCAGTTTTCTCTTCAGTAACATCCTCATTCTCTTCAGAAGAGGAATACTCATCAGAGCTCATGAAGGGCATAAGGAGGTTCAATGGAATCTCTATGGTCTCTAGATGAGTCTCAGATTCCTTTGGTTCCTCAGAGGGAAGCTCCTTATTGACCACTGGACGTCCCAGGGGGTCTTCCTCCTTGGGATTCACGTCCTCTCCTCTCCTCACAGGTTCGTCCATGGTGCTTATGTCAATGGCCTTGCACTCTCCTTTTGGGTTCTCTTCTGTATTGCTTGGGAGAGTACTAGGAGGGATTTCAGTGATCCTTTTACTCAGCTGGCCCACTTGTGCTTCCAGATTTCTAATGGAAGACCTTGTTTCATTCATGAAACTTACAGTGGCCTTAGATAGATCAGAGACTAGATTTGCTAAATTAGAAGCATTTTGTTCAGAGTTCTCTGTCTGTTGCTGAGTGGATGATGGAAAAGGTTTGCTATTGCTAAACCTGTTTTTTCCACCATTATTAAAGCCTTGTTGGGGCTTTTGATCCTTCCATGAGAAATTTGGATGATTTCTCCATGTTGAGTTATAGGTGTTTCCATAAGGTTCACCTAAGTAATTTACCTCTGCTATTGCAGGGTTCTCAGGATCATAAGCTTCTTCTTCAGAAGATGCCTCTTGAGTACTGTTGGATGCAGCTTGCATTCCATGCAGACTCTGAGAGATCATATTGACTTGCTGAGTCAATATTTTATTCTGAGCCAATATGGCATTCAGAGTATCAACTTCAAGAACTCCCTTCTTCATAGGCGTCCCATTACTCACAGGATTCCTTTCAGAAGTGTACATGAACTGGTTATTAGCAACCATGTCAATGAGTTCTTGAGCTTCTGCAGGCGTTTTCTTTAGATGAATGGATCCACCTGCAGAAGTGTCCAGTGACATCTTTGATAGCTCAGATAAATCATCATAGAATATATCCAGGATGGTCCATTCTGAAAGCATGTCAGAAGGACACTTTTTGGTCAACTGTTTGTATCTTTCCCAAGCTTCATAGAGGGATTCACCTTCTTTCTGTCTGAAGGTTTGAACATCAGCTCTAAGCTTGCTCAGCTTTTGAGGAGGAAAGTACTTGGCTAAGAAAGCCGTGACCAGCTTATCCCAAGAGTTCAGGCTGTCTTTAGGTTGAGAATCCAACCATAATCTAGCTCTGTCTCTTACAGCAAAAGGGAAAAGCATGAGCCTGTAGACTTCAGGATCTACTCCATTAGTCTTAACAGTATCACATATTTGCAAGAATTCAGTTAAGAACTGAAAAGGATCTTCAGATGGAAGTCTATAAAACTTGCAGTTCTGCTGCATCAGAGAAACTAACTGAGGTTTCAGCTCAAAGTTGTTTGCTCCAATGGCAGGAATGGAGATGCTTCTTCCATGTAAATTGGAATTAGGTGCAGTAAAGTCACCAAGCATCTTCCTTACATTATTATTATTTTCGGCTGCCATCTCCTTTTCCTGTTCGAAAATTTCTGAAAGGTTATCTCTGGATTGTTGTATTTTAGCTTCTCTTAATTTTCTCTTCAGAGTCCTTTCAGGTTCTGGATCTGCTTCCACAAGAGTGTTCTTATCCTTGCTCCTGCTCATATGACAAAGAAGAAGGCACAGAAAAATAATAATAATAATAGAGATCCTTTATACCACAGTATAGGGATCCCTGTGTGAGTAGAAGAAGAGGGAGAGACAAAGAATGTAATATAATGGAAGAAACACAACTGTGAGGATGGAAGAGAGGTGAGATGAGATGTTAGGATATGAATGAATAAATAGAATGAGATGGGGGAGGAAATTTTCGAAAATTTTTGAAAAGGAGTTAGTGATTTTTGAAAATGGTTTTTGAAAATTGTTAGTATTTTTTTTTCGAAAATTTTTGAAATTAAAAATAAAAAATAAAAATAATTAGTTAATTAAAAAGAAATTTTTGAAAAAGAGGGAAGATATTTTCGAAAATTAGAGAGAGAGAGTTAGTTAGGTAGTTTTGAAAAAGTTAAGAAACAAACAAAAAGTTAGTTAGTTAGTTGAAACAAATTTTGAAAAGATAAGAAGTTAGGAAGTTAGAAAAGATATTTTGAAAAGATATTTTTTTTTGAAAAAGATAAGATAAGAAGATATTTTTGAAAAGATATGATAGAAATTTGTTTTTGAAAAAAAGATTTGATTTTTAAAATCACAATTAATGACTTGATTCATAAGAAATCACAAGATATGATTCTAGAACTTAAAGTTTGAATCTTTCTTAACAAGCAAGTAACAAACTTCAAATTTTTGAATCAAAACATTAATTGATTATGTTATTTTCGAAAATTTGGTATAAAAATAAGAAAAAGATTTTTGAAAAATATTTTTGAAATTTTCGAAAATAACTAAGAATTTTGAAAAAGATTTGATTTTTGAAAAAGATAAGATTTTCAAATTGAAAATTTGATTTGACTCATAAGAAACAACTTGATTTTAAAAATTTTTGAAAGAGTCAACCCAAATTTTCGAATTTGATGAGAGAAAAAGGGAAAGATATTTTTTTTTATTTTTGAATTTTTATGATGCAAGAGAAAAACACTAAAATGATGCAATGCATGAAATTTTTAGATCAAAACATGTGATGCATGCAAGAATGCTATGAATGTCAAGATGAACACCAAGAACACTTTGAAGATCATGATGAACATCAAGACACAATTTTGAAAAGTTTTTAATGCAAAGAAAACATGCAAGACACCAAACTTAGAATTCTTTAATGCTTAGGCACTAAGAATTCAAGAATGCATATGATAAACATGATAAGACACAAAACAAAAAATCATCAAGATCAAACAAGAAGACTTACCAAGAATAACTTGAAGATCATGAAGAACACTATGAATGCATGATATTTTCGAAAAAATGCAAGATGCATATGCAAGTGACACCAAACTTATAATGTGACTCAAGACTCAAACAAGAAACAGAAAATTGTTTTTGATTTTTATGATTTTCTAAATTTTTTTGGATTTTTTTCTTTTTTTTTTCGAAAATTATATGAAAAAGAAAAAATAAGGATTCCAAAATTTTTAATATGAATTCCAGGAATCTTGCATTCTTAGTCTAAAGCTTCAGTCCAGGAATTAGACATGGCTCACTAGCCAGCCAAGCTTTCAAAGAAAGCTCCAGTCCAAAACACTAGACATGGCCAATGGCCAGCCAAGCTTCAGCATTTAACATCAGAGTATATTGATCTTGATAGCAAATTGCTGCTCATCATTTACCAAGTATGTAACTTACCTCTGATGGTTTGGAAGCCTCAGTCCAAAAGAATTTAGACATGGCTTTACAGCCAGCCAGGCTTCACATGCTCCATGAAACACTAGAATTCATTCTTAAAAATCTTGAATAAAATTAATATTTTTGAAAACATTTTTTTTTTCGAAAACAAGTGAGAAAATTTTGAAATATTTTTGAAAAATTTTTGAAAAGAAAACAAAAAGAAAATTACCTAATCTGAGCAACAAGATGAACCGTCAGTTGTCCAAACTCGAACAATCCCCGGCAACGGCGCCAAAAACTTGGTGCACGAAATTGTGATCTCCAGGCTCGAACAAATCCTGGTAATGGCTCCAAAGCTTGGTGCTCTGATCTTAATTCATGATTGTCACAACTTCGATACAACTAACTAGCAAGTGCACTGGGTCGTCCAAGTAATACCTTACGTGAGTAAGGGTCGAATCCCACGGAGATTGTTGGTATGAAGCAAGCTATGGTCACCTTGTAAATCTCAGTCAGGCAGATATAAAGTGATCATGGAGTTTTCGAATAATAAATAATAGAATAGGGATAGAGATACTTATGTAAATCATTAGTAGGAATTTTAGATAAGCGAATGGAGATGCTTTTTGTTCCTCTGAACCTCTGCTTTCCTGCTATCTTCATCCAATCAGTCTTACTCCTTTCCATGGCTGGCTTTATGTGATACATCACCACTGTCAATGGCTACTTTCGGTCATCTCACGGGAAAATGATCCAATGCCCTGTCACGGCACGGCTAATCGTCTGGAGGCATCACCCTTGTCAATGGCTTCATCTTATCCTCTCAGTGAATAATATGCTCACGCACCCTGTCACGGCACGGCTATTCATCTGTCGGTTCTCGATCATGCCGGAATAGGATTTACTATCCTTTTGCGTCTGTCACTAACGCCCTGCAATCGCGAGTTCGGAGCTCGTCACAGTCATTCAATCATTGAATCCTACTTGGAATACCACAGACAAGGTTTAGACTTTCCGGATTCTCTTGAATGCCGCCATCATTCTAGCTTACGCCACGAAGATTCTGGTTAGGAGATCTAAGAGATATTCATTCTAGCTTAATTCATGTAGAACAGAAGTGTTTGTCAGGCACGCGTTCATAAGGGAGAAGGATGATGAGCGTCACACATAATCATCACCTTCATCACGTTCTTGGGTGCGAATGGATATCTTAGAAGAGAAATAAGAAGAATTGAATAGAAAACAGTAGTACTTTGCATTAATCTTTGAGGAACAGCAGAGCTCCACACCTTAATCTATGGAGTGTAGAAACTCTACCGTTGAAAATACATAAGTGGAAGGTCCAGGCATGGCCGAGATGGCCAGCCCCCTAAACGAGATCACAGGATCCAAATACAATCCAGGATGCCTAATACAATAGTAAGAGGTCCTATTTATAATAAACTAGCTACTAGGGTTTACATGAGTAAGTATTTGATGTATAAATCCACTTCCGGGGCCCACTTGGTGTGTGTTTGGGATGAGCTTAAGTGTTGCACGTGCAGAGGCCATTTGTGGAGTTGAACGCCAGTTTTTGTGCCAGTTTGGGCGTTCAACTCTGGTTTTGGATCCTTTTCTGGCGCTGGACGCCAGATTTGGGTAGAAAGCTGGCGTTGAACGCCAGTTTACGTCGTCAATTCTTGGACAAAGTATGGACTATTATATATGGCTGGAAAGCCCTGGATGTCTACTTTCCAATGCAATTGGAAGCGCGCCATTTCGAGTTCTGTAGCTCCAGAAAATCCATTTTGAGTGCAGGGAGGTCAGAATCCAACAGCATCAGCAGTCCTTCTTCAACCTCTGAATCTGATTTCTGCTCAAGTCCCTCAATTTCAGCCAGAAAATACCTGAAATCACAGAAAAACACACAATCTCATAGTAAAGTCCAGAAATGTGAATTTAACATAAAAACTAATGAAAACATCCCTAAAAGTAACTAGATCCTACTAAAAACATACTAAAAATAATGCCGAAAAGCGTATAAATTATCCGCTCATCAGTATTCTAGCATAATTTCTATAGAAATAACAACATTGTTCAACAGTGTTAAACTCAATACCTTACATGTCATCATAGCTTAGTTCATTTAACTTCTTCTCAACTTCTTGAATTTTGTAGCTACAATTCGACACCTCTATAAATTCACTAACTTTTTTCTCATTGTTGATAATATCTTCCTCCTCTTTATCAGAACTACTATCATACCCAAAACACAACTCATCACATTCAATAGACTCTTCTAAAAATTTATTGTCATCGATGTTCATACTTATGATGAAATTCTATTCAAAAAACAAATGATAAAAATAATTAATTAAGATACTAACAAATTTTACAAAAAAAATAACCTAAAAAAAATAAAAGCAAACGAAAAAAATCATAAATCAAGCAATTATGATCTGTCAAATTCAAAAACTCCCATAACAAAAATACTCAAATGCAGCAAAGGATATATATATCCATTATGAATGAGGTCTAAAGCCCATGAGACACATAAACCATTTTTAAATTCTATAGTGCATAAACCATCAATTGAATTCTAAGTGTTTATATATGGACGCATGTAATTATTATTAGAAACTAATTAGTCGCACTACTCTAAAAAATATGTTCAAATTTTGAAGAAATAATTGGAAAGGATATACATATTAAAATTATACATGTAATTATTATTAGAAACTAATTAATTGCACTACTCATGGATTGTAATTACAAAAAGAGAGTCAACCAAATACAATTCATGGTTTGAACCAGAGGGTGCAAAACAAGCCCAGATAATAGCACAAAACAAGTTCAGAGAACATTTTGAAGGATGAAAACCTAATCTAATATCACCGTTGGCTATGTGTCCCTGGCTCAGGAGGGAGAAATAGAGTGCTGCCGGTAGTGACGGAGGATGCAGTGGCCACCGCGAGCAGCGGCGAGTTGCAACAACGCTAGTGGAGGAGGCAGATACAAGGATAGTACGAACAGGGGATCACGGAGGCAGAGGACATGAGAGACAGTGATTGAGAGACGCGATGATGCTGGTAGAGGAGGCGGACACAGGGGCAGTGCAAACAGGGGGTCACAGAGGCCAAGAACGTGAGAGAGATAGATAAAGGGGTGAAAGACGGAAGGAATATGACGGTGTTGGTAAGCGGTGATAGCAGAACTGCCGGTAAAGATTCAGATTTAGGTGAAGTGTTTCTTTGAGTATGAGGGTGTTTCGTTTTTTTAGGGAAAAGTGTTGTCTGAAGAGGAAAAAGATGAATTTTTTATTTTTATTTTATATAAATTTTAATAAAATAAATTATTTAACTATGATTAATCATGTATGGTGAACGGTGTATATGTATTAGTATTTGCACACATAATATTTAGTATATCTTTAAAATACATTAAATTTTAATTTTTTAAAATGATTTAGATTATTAACTAAGTGGAATTAATGGCCCCATCTGTCTATATTATATTGGTCTATATAAATAGAGTATGAATTCTCTCACAAATTTTGCGATATGAGAGTAATCACAAAACTGAAAATATTATGTATACAGCTGATGGATATATAACAACATTAAATGGTAGATTGAGGTATTTTACAAATAATATTAGTAGAAGAAAAATCAAGAAATGAGGTTTATAGGTGATATGGTAGAAGAAAAATTAGAAGTGATTTAAACCTCGAAAAGAACAAAATCCATAACATAAAACATTTATTCCAAAGAAAGAAAACTTAGGTTATGCAAATGTAATAATTTGAATACATATGTATCCTGCTCATCAAGGTTCTAAAAATTAAATTCGTCATTAAATTAATTGAGCTAAAACTTTAAAGGGTTAAAGGTTTAACTAAGGTTTAATCGTATTTGAATTGAACATAATAAAATAACATATTTAGGTATAAAATATATTTTTTTAAAAAAATATTTTTTGTCTTTTATTATTTTAAACTAGTTAACTGCTAAAAATCACATTGGTTTAACCAATTAATTGATTTTGACCGATTTTTCGATTCATTGTCTATTATTTTTTACTTGAATTGGACCAATTTGATGATTAATTTTTTATTAACTTAATTGAACTGGCCAATTTGGTTAAGTTCTCAGAACTATGATTGTGTCAAAAATTTGACACAAATATTCGATGTTAGAAAGAAGTCAACCGTTAAAGGATAATATCAACTTTTCATCTAGAGTTGATGGATAATATCATACTTATTTTATGATTGACATATTACTAATTGGATTGGTTTCTGCAGTTGTGCTCGCGCTTTAAATTAGTCTTCAAATTTTCAATTTACTCAATTTATCCTTCAAGTTGACATTCATGATTATGAATGACAAAAAACTTGCAAAAGTGGGTATCTATATAGAATACCCGCAACGAAAAAATAAATAGGGACCTACAAAATTCTCATTTGGACGAAGAGCTACCCCCACGAAAAAATGGGATGGAGACAGAGTTATAATTACCCGCCCTATGGGACCTGTTAAATCTACGCAAAGGTGGATTTATTATAATGATCTTATTTATGTTAGTGTTTTATTATGTTAGAAACTATTTTATACTATCTTTTTATTGTGTATGTTAAATATTTAATGTGTATATTAGATTATATTAAATTTTATTTCAATTGTATTACATCATGTTAAATTGTATTGAATGGTATTGGATTATGTTATTTTTTGTATTAATTTATTTTTAAAGTTTTTAAAATAAATATCCATGAGTATTCACGAGTATTTGTCTTTCCAGCAAAGACAATCAAACAAGAATTTGTGACGAAGATGGGCCAAGGACAGGGGCATTTTTTAAAATGGGGACAAAGAGTGGGAGAGAGGTACCTATGGACACCTCCATGAGTACCCATTACCATCCCTATGATTGTGACTCACGCTGGTTAATCGACTATTTTTTATTAACAGCATGTTGATGTTGCATACTAATATGGATCGTCAATGCCATGTGTAAGAATATAATGCTGTTACATGTAATGTAATTCGATGATGACATGTCATATAGTGACACATAGCATGATAATGTACACAATAGTAGCATATGACAGAATATGGTTTGTCCATGTTTCATTGACATGCTATATTTTTTGGTGACTAAAGATAAATAAAAAAAAATAACAGAAGAAGGTAGAGAAGAAAAAAGGAATGGGCCAAACTAATTGGCCAGATTCCTGTCTAAGTTTATAAGATGATTATGGTGACTCTAAGGCTGAAGCCATTCTTTTTAGAGATTTTCGTCCGAGGTTGTAGTTCTAGCAATAAGATCAACTACATTGTTAGTTGTTCTTTTAATCAACATGACACTAGCCTTCTAGTTCCTATTCAAAGTTTCTTGAATCTTAGTCACCAAGTTCTGCTCTATAATAATATCAGTAAAATTCCTCTTATGCATCATCAAAAAAGTATTTAAGCAATCAGTTTCACGTCTAACTTTCTAGAAGCCAACAATTAAACCCCTCTATATAGCACGGAGTTCTGCATGCAAAAGACTAACATTCCTGTGTAACCTTTCAACCAACCATCATCTGAATTACGGATAATACATTCAAAACTCATAGATTCATTAAGAGAATTTATACTAGCATAACAATTGACTTTTACTAAATTTCAAGAGGAAAAACCTAATAGAAACAAAGAGACATAAAAGATAAAGATTGATGCATAACAAACATACTATCATACTAATCACTCTACCAACACTCTAAAAGCATTATTAGGATGTGAAGGTTATCAATGGCTTAGAGAAGGGGGCTTGAATCTATGGTCTCTTTTAAACTCGTTCACTTTAACTTTAAACTAGATTCAGAACTAAGTTGCTGTTGACTCTACTAAGTTAATAATACAAGAGACAATTTTGTTTTGTCTCTTCACGATAGATTAGGAACATAGCAAACTCATTGCTTTTAGATACTCTCAATTATAGTGACTTTTGTGAGATAGATTAAGCAGGAGATAATTTTATTTTGTCTCTTCGAATGAAAAAGCAGAAACAAAATAGAGAAAAAAAATGCACAGCCATATATCCTCGTTCAACCACTATGTGTAATATGACTTACATCCATTCTCTACCACAACTATGTTGGAATTTTCACTATCTTTCACAAATATTACAATCACCAATTTCCTAGAATTGTGCTCAATCCTATTCGGGACAAACCAAACTTCTACTTAAGCTTGATTTAGCTAGGTTTACTCCCTAGACTTTCAACCACTAAGTGCTCACCCAACTTAGCAAGGGAATCCTCTCAAGATCATGAATACAAAACAGAAATACATACAAAAGAAATTGAAATAATTTTTTGACTTTTCTCCATGAATACTCTCTTTGCCTTTTTTCTTAACGACTTTTATTGATACCTCACTTCTTCCATTGATAAAAAACAAAGAAAGATCAAACTGAAGAACAGAAAATTCAATGTAAAACCATGAAGGAGAAGAAGGTTAAGTTCGAAAGTTATGAAGACCCAAACATTGTGCTCACTTTCTTTGCTTCAATTTCTATTTACCCTTTTTAAAGAAGAATAAAGCTTCCAAAACTTAAGCTTGATTGAATACCTTTGACTTTGTTCTTCTTCTCCAAAATTTATATCAGAAATGCAAAGGAGAGATAAGACAGTAGCGGTGATTAGAGTTGGCATGCATCCTTACCTAACTACTTTTCTTTCTTCCTTTTTCTTTTGGCTTCAAAGATCTGAGCCATTCATCCATTCTTTAGCTCCAAGTTTTGTTTTTTTACCTTTGATTTGTAGCAATGATGCACAACCTCCATTTTCTTCATCTTACCTGAATGGTGCATGTAGTGGGAAGGCAGCTTTAACAAGCTAGAATGGAAGCACAAAGATGAAAATGCTATGCTAACCTTTCTTCTGATTCAACCTTTGATTTGATATTTGCTTTTGGCACTAGCATCTGACTTTTCTTCCTTTTTCCTCTTTGTTGCTTGTATTTGGTGATAACCCTTTTTATTTTGATGGAACCTAAACTGAGTTTCCTTTTCTTTGCTTGCTTTTGAAATTTTTCATCCTTGATTTAAGGTTAATCACGTGGGTAACAATCAGAAGAGAGAAGAGAGTGTTTGATCATTTAGTTACGGGCCAGAGAGGAGAAGAGTGTACTGTTAAGAGGATTTGGGCTTGTTGCACAATAACCAAATTAATTAAACACTCTATTGGGCTTGTTTTGAGAATTTTATTTTTCTGCATAATGGACATACATATCATATACATTTTGGGGCTTTACACCCAAAGCTATAATATTGGTCATCATCAAATTATTGTTTTTATTTTCTCAAAATCAACAATCTCCCCATCGATGATAAACATTATGAAATAAAATGAATTGGAATTAAAAGAAGTGAGAAGAGATTAATGATACTTCCCTTTGATGATTTAACTTCAAGTTGATCTCCTCCTTTCTTTCATTCGGTTGGCTCTCCCCTAAATATGTGCTTTCTCAACCTGTGATAACTATTAATACAACCATCTATGTGCGAAAATTATAACTAATGGTTATAATTAACTTCAATCAAACCACTTTCTCAAAATATTGAACTAGTATTTTAATATATTAAAAATAAACTATCAAGCCTCAAAATCCATAATGCAGCATCAAACAACCATAAAGTGATAAAACAGTTAAACAACCAGCACAGTGCTAACAGCACCAATCAGTAATCAGACAGCCAAATTCATTCAATTCATTTTACATATTTACTCCCTTTTATTATCAAGGAGATGAAATATCAAAAGTTAAATCCTTCAAATCACAATTACAATCATCCAGATAAAAGTAGAGTATATCAAAAGGTCATCACTAAAATATTTTTAAGCAGTAACAACAGAGACAATGGACTAGACATCAGACCCTCATCCTCGGTTTTCAAGATCTCTTCATCTTCTTGATCAGATTACATTGGTTCATCTTCCAAGGAATCAATGTACTTAAGAAGCACTTCAACTCGGTTATGAGACTTTCTCAAGGAATTTTTGTAACACCCTAACTACCAAAGCTCACGCTTCCGGCTGCGCGACTCTAATAGCTCAGACATTACGACGACACTTATACTATTTAATACTAAAATATGAGCCTGTTTAAAACTATAAACCGCAATATCGCTCCAAAAAATACTTTCGTTCGATAACGTACATCCATAGATACCATACAACTTACAAAGGCTCATAAAGAGTACATCCATATATATATATATATATATATATATATATATATATATATATATACATAAAAATATATATAAATAATATTACAAACAATAATCAATACAATTCCTATCCCTCTTACAGATTATATCAAGATAAAGGCGAGGGTACAATAAACCATAACTAAAACAATACAGAGTATCACAACAACAATTAAATAAGCTCTTCGTAACTTCTGCGCCCATATCCTGAAAGGGGAAAAATGTAGGGGGGTGAGAACATCATCCTCGAAAGGGTTCTCAGTAGAGGGTTTTTGGGAATTACTGTAATAGGATACATGAAGATAAACCGTACCAGTGATTAATAACCGTCTTATGCCTCTTTTCAAAAACAACGGTTTACAATAAAAGTAAAGTCGGAAATCTTTTCTGAAAGAGGAACCATTCTATTCTCAAAACATCAAAGCCTTTCAAAAAGGTTTATCTATACTATACCAAAATAGCTTTTCATATTTTATTCCAAACCAGAAACACGAAACCAAAATCAACCATCGGTTCGTCTCATTCCAACCACGGCTCTAGGCTCCAAACAATCCAACCATCAACCAATCACCACAATCCAACAGAGTCCCAGTAGCAAACACAAATAGGAAGATGCAAGCTCAAGCAAACAGTTATTGCAAGTAGAACAATTAGCAATTAATCACATAGGCAAACCAAGTATAATATGCACACCCAAACAATGTCACATAAATGCATATGATGCATGCCTGTCCCTAGTGGCTGATGATATTATCTGTCGGTTATATAGCCAACCCGACACGTCCTGGTAGCTAACCATGGACAGAAACACCCCTCGCGGAGCAAGTAGGTTTGAGCTACAACCCCATTGCTACTACCCGCTCAACCCAGAGCCAGTGGAACAACCACTACTGCGGCTACTACCCAGGCGGGTGTTTAAAAGCTCAACCTGGAGCGAGTGGAATCACCACTACTACCGCTACTACCCAGGCGTCACAGTCTCTGACCTGGAGCAAGTGGGACGAACCACAACCCTTGCTACTACCCAGGTATCTCAAACATATATTCATTCAGTTCCAGCCATGGATCAACATCCATCTCAGCCATCCGGCTTAAATTCAAAATTCATAGTCAGCCATACGGTCCATAACTCATTCGGCATTCAGCCATAAATCAATATCATACACAGCCATTCCGGCTCACGGTTCAATCCAAAACCAGCCAATATTCATAATCATACACAGCCATTCCGGCCCATAACAAAACAGCACTTCCACCGTTCAACATCATTAAATTCATAAAACCGGAATTTAAGCCATAAATTACTTTTCTCAAGCCATTTCACTCTGAAATCAAATTTCAACTCTTTTCAGCCTTGGCTTTAAAGATCTCATTTTCTCAAATCATCTCAGGCTCATAAGCCAAATTTACTCAAAGTGAGTCTCCTTTTGAAAACAAAGCCACTCTCGGCATTCTCTTTCCAAAACTTCCAAAACCATGGCAAGTTAAGGATTTATTTCAAAGTATTCAAAATCACTCATCCAACAATGGGATTTTATAACAAAAGCTTCTCGGTAGAGTCCCAAGTCTTTAGGGAAGGTCATCTTACATCAATTCTTTAAAATTCATTGAAACTCTTAAAATCATAGATTCTCGGTTCAAGTAAATAAAACTGAATTTACTATAAAACCGGCCATTCAAAATCACAAGTTCCAACCCGGTCCAAAAATCACTCATTTGAAACAGAACCGGTTCATTTGAATCAAATCACCTTCAGGTTTCTTTTTTGGAATCCATTTTTCTAACTCTTCCAAAATGCCTCAAACTTAATTACTCAATCAAAAGTCTAGATTCTTTTAAAATCACTAAAAGCTCATTTTTATATTGAAATCAATATTAGAGCATCATTCTTTCCTTCAGTGATTCAAACTGTACAAATAGTTCATTTCTAACTAAGCCGAACTCAACGCATAAAGTTCATTAAACAAATTAAGCTTGAAAACATAAATATTCAAATAATATAATTCCTCAAATCCAACCCTTTTTAAACATCTTTTCAAACAAGACTAGGATTTTGTAGAAATTTCGGCAGCACCTCCCCTAAAACTTGGACTTTTGCCACCCGGTTCGGGTCCCAACTAAACCGTTTCTCATTCCTTTTCAACAGCCCAAAACTAGAAATCAATTCAAAAGCAAGCTAAATCCAACAGTCGCCTCAGTGGCATATCTCAAGAAAACCATTTCAAAATCAACTCAATATCAACCGATTTAACTCATTCCCAAAGCTTTAAAGAATCGGTTCAGCAATAAATCATTTATCAAAACCAAATCAATTAAAGCAACCCAGGCTGAATTTCAAGAGTATTCTATCTTTCACATCGTCAAAATAATTGACTCAATTCAAACCAATCCTCAACGGATTAAACTCATATTTCAAATCTTTAAAGAATCAACTTTAAAACATTACATTTCACAAAGCCGCACAACAATTCAGCCAAGCAAACATTCATAAGCTTTCGAAACAATCAAATAATACATAAGGCCGATACAATCACCAAATACACATTTTCTCACATCAGTATCCATATGTCATAATTCCAATATATAAAGTATAGTTTTGGAAAGCGCCCCTATCTCAAAACGCAATTCCATAACCCAAACGCCTCATCAAGTCCTTTTCGCCTCAACCCGAACTGACGGCAACCAAAACCTCAGCTCCCAGCCACTTCGCAATAACCATAGCAACACTAATCGCAACATATAGTAATCAGGACTCGACCTCACGTTACCAAAACTCATATTCATTAACCAACACAACCGAATACTAACGCAAGGCTTTTCGAAACATAATTTCTTACCGGAATAACAACACGAAGCAGCCGCGATTTTGAACCAACGGCAGCAATAGCTCCGGCGGCGGCCAGAAACTCCGGTGGATCAACTAGAAAAACCACGTAGCATTAAAACCTTCTCGAAATCCAAAAAGGCAGAAACCGCAATTAAAACCCTTACCGGAAGAGTCCTCCGGCGACGGCAGCGGGGTTTTGGGCGGCCGGAGCGGCAGCTTGGGCGGCACCCAGGAGCTGGCAGCAGCAGTGATAACCTCACGCCTGCTCCTCTGATCGCATCTCCTCTCCCTCAGATCGGACCGGTGGCAGACCCCCCCAACAGCGGCGGTGCAGCAGCTCACAGCGCAAGTAGCAGTGGCCCCCTGAACCTCTTTCCTTCAGATCAGATCGGGCGGATCTCTAGCAGTGGCGGTGGCAGACCAGAGCAGTAGAATGGAGGGGATGATGACTGCTCAAACAGTAGCGACAACACACGACGGCGCGCGATGGCAGCGGCGAGTGCCTCCCTGTGCGTCGCCGACTCCACGTTCCTCTCTTGGTCTCTCGCTCTCTTCTGGTCAAGACTCACGGCGGCGCTGTGTTCCCTCCAAGGTTGCGAGCTCGACGGTGGCAAGGCAGTGAGGACGATGGAGCTGGCGGCGAGTCCTTCTCTGCGCAACGCTAACTCCGTGTCTCTTTCTCTTTCTCCCTTCGGTGTACAACGGTGGCGGCAAGGCGTGGAATGCGGTGGCACAACACGACGGTGGCGGTGAGGCCCCGCGGCTCCGACACGTCTCATCTCCTTCTTCTCCCTGCCGCACTTCGTTCCCTCTTTCTTTCTTTGCTTCGTTTGGCAGCTGTTGCTGCTATGTGTCGTGTGAATGAGGGGAGGAAGGGAAACGGGTAGGGTGTGGCGGCGGCAGTGAGGCCCCAGCCGTCGTCGCCCCTCCTCTCTTCCCCACTCCTCCGATCTGCTACTGTTGCTGCGTATGGGTTTGAGGGAAAAAAAAGGAAACATTTGTGTTGCTGCGGCTGGGTTGGGTGAGAAGAGAACCGGGTCACTGGGTTAGGGTTTTAGGATTAGGGTTTCATTTTCAAAAATTAGGGTTAGGGGCATTTTAGTAATTTCAGATGAAATTGGGAATAATGTAGTAATTGAAACCCAAATTAAACCCAACACTAATTGTATATAGAAAATACTATTTGCTCATCAATTTCACAAATTATTTTCAATAAAATGCCCAAATCTAAAAATTAGAAATAATATACTTAATTTCTTCATTTTCCAAAATAGCAGTAATAATATTTAAAATATTACTTATCTAATCCAAATCATATAAAATCCTTATTATTTCATAACTATCAACCTTATACTTTAAATATAGAAAATAATTCAATAATTATAAAATTGGATAATAATCATAACTTATCTCAAATCCAATAAATCAAAACTTGCCTTAATTATCTTTAATAAAATAATCTCTGAAATTAAGGCTATAAATAACTGTAGGATTTGAGACTTGATCATAATAAGACTTTTCAAAGTTCTGGGTCTTACATTCTACCCACCTTATAAAAATTTTCGCCCTTGAAAATTGATACAAAATGAAAGAAATTCCATAACCGTTCACCCTTGAACACATTTAAGGAAGAAGCAAAAATATCTCAAAATATAATCATATATACGATTTTCAAATACTTTGATTGTCATATGCATAAGGGTGCAAAGGTAGGAGTGTGATTGCAAAGCAAACGTTATAAGATAGGCTCAATGCACAAGGTTATATGATCTCAAAGCTTTACAAAACTTGAGGTGCCAAAATAGGGTGCAAATCAAGATAGGCGTTCACAAAGCAAAGTGGTAATTAGTGTGGTAAAAGGCTGCAAGGCATGTTGGTATTTAAACAGCAGCATAACGTTCGCTGACAATCCTCGTCCCCACTTCAGAACTTCAATTTCCCAACTCCACCAATCATTTTACAACCTCATAGCCAATCATAGGCCTAACAACCGCAACCCGTTCGCAAGGGACAAAACACCCACAACTCATAACATTGTACACCTACCGCCCCAGCTTCCGTATACATCTATCACGTCTTAAAGAACTAGCGCATCACGTCACTACATCTACAAGTCGCACGTGATGTCAAAACAATTCTCGAGTCTACTCAGAAGAATACGAGGTCTTAAAAAAAGAGACAAATGTCAAGGACAATACTCATAGATTTGAAGGAATATATCCAATTCCAGATGAACAAGGATGTTCAAACAATGAAGTTTGCTAGAAATAGATCAATTGACAACTTCAAAGATAACCCTTGGATCAAAAAAAGTTCAACAAGATCAATAGGAAGAAAACCAGCGCACCAGTTTGAAACAAACTCAAGCCAAGTCGAAGAAGTATAAGGTTTACACAAGAGAATATTTCAAACCCAAGGCAAAGCTCACAGAACTCAAGAGCACAATTACAAATACTTTCGAATACATTGTTCATGAAGGAACCGAAACTTGCGGAAAAACCACTTCGCAGTCTAAAAGAAAGGTTAAGTGACAAACATTCTCCAAGAGAATAACAAAAGCAATAACGTGGCTTTGCTGTAATACAATTTTATGTTGAAACAGATCATGTAGAATTCTAAAAACAAGGTGCACACAAGTTTGGCTAAAAGCTAAAATATTTCCTCAAATATTTTAGAAAGATAATTAGGTGCACAACTTAACCATAGGCAATCATAAAACTCAAAAAAGAAATCAAATGCTTGTTCAAAAATTCCCAAAGTTCATATTCAAACAAGCGTGTATAAAATCATGGCAAAGACGAAAGAGAAAATTAAACTCTTTTTAGAAAAGAAACTCCGAAGTAAAAATTTGCTTACAATTTGGTAAAGGAAATAAGTGGTGCGTTACAAACGGACAGGTTTCCATCAAACCACGAAGCTATTCAAAACTTCATTTAAAATAGCACATGCCAACTTAAAATCAACTTTGTCAAAATTGAACAATGGTTTCAATATCCATCAAGCAACAGAAAATAAATTCCGTTTAATATTTCTTCAAAGAGGATTCAAAACCCATTTAACCAAGGCTCAAAACAAGACTCCAAAAGTGTTCTTGAAATCACCATCTCAGAAGAACATCCAAATAGTTTAAGATGTACTAAAAAGGAGTCAAGCCATACTAGAAAGGATCTTAAATTAAAGTAGTTCAAACAAGAGCCACTAGACATGAAACATCAAACAAGTTTTAAATTGATCCAAAAGAATACAAAAGTCATAGAAAAAGACAACTCAATCATTTGTAATTTCTCAATGATAAATCTTTGACTAAAAACTTTTGTAGAGATAATGGGAGAATAAACAATGGACTAACTTGATACGAATCAAACTGACTCATATACGAATGAGTTTCACAAAAAGAAAAAACCAAAATCAATGGCAATATTCACAAGATGTAAAAGATCATTCAAAAACAAGGTCAAACATGACATTCATGGAGATGGAAGATTTAATAGAGAATTTAGTCCGTTCATAGGAAGAAAGCTATGAGTCCAACATTTTCAAAAGAACAACAATGGCATAAGCCATGTAGTATGCTAAATCAAACTCAAATCAAAATGAATTGAGTAAAGCTTATCAAACTAAACTCAACCAGGATAAAAATGAAAAATTCTTTCTTTCCAAAATTTTGAAAAATATCCAAATACATAATCAAATGAAAATGTGCATTGGAACTATAGTAAAATTACTAGAAAGTCAAATTGTAATTTTAAAATAAAATGCAGTTCCGCAAACCAGCAAAAGTACAAGCGAGGTATTAGAAATAAATAGTTGTCAAACTGTGTAAGAAATCTTCAAAGTTTCATATATAGATAAGTATACATCTATTCAACAGCAATTTTCATAAAAGTCTCAAAATTGGCTGTAATCACTGTCAAATAAGAGAAAAACCGAATCAACAATTTCTTTAAGAATGGACTCGAAATCCCGGAGTTAAAAATGCACAGCGCATTAGGACAAGTTCAAAGCCATATCAAAGAATACATGATTCAAGAAGAATTCAAATAGAGGAAGATAGATGCAACAAGGATTTTAAGCAAGCATATGCTCTTAAGATCAAACAAGATTTCATATGAATAGAGAAACAGAGTGGAAACATCAAATTACTTTTCAAGAGGAGTAGCAAACAAGAACTTCAAGTTAGGCTATGAAAGAACAGGTCGACTCGAACAAGATCCAAAACACACAACTGAATAGCCTCGAGAAATAGTTTCCAACGTTCCCAAAACCCGCGATTCGCTTTGCTCAAAACTCGCATATTATCTATGATAACCCATTAGTGCTTTCATGTACATAATTCACTAGTATTAAGCCGGCCAAACTTAATACCAAGAATTATGCAATGCAAGACTAACAGCGTTAAATCAATAGATCGTCATGTGCATAAAACTCTAATTCTCGTCGTTCGACAAGACCTAATACATGACAAACACTCAGAGTATGCAATTGAAGCATAGTCAGTCCATTCCTCAGGCTCTACAGGAAGAACTGCTCTGATACCATAATGTAACACCCTAACTACCAAAGCTCACGCTTCCGGCTGCGCGACTCTGATAGCTCAGACATTACGACGACACTTATACTATTTAATACTAAAATATGAGCCTGTTTAAAACTTTAAACTGCAATACCGCTCCAAAAAAATACTTTCGTTCGATAACGTACATCCATAGATACCATACAACTTACAAAGGCTCATAAAGAGTACATCCATATATATATACATAAAAATATATATAAATAATATTACAAAAATAATCAATACAATTCATATCCCTCTTACAGATTATATCAAGATAAAGGCGAGGGTACAATAAACCATAACTAAAACAATACAGAGTATCACAACAACAATTAAATAAGCTCTTCGTAACTTCTGCGCCCATATCCTGAAAGGGGAAAAATGTAGGGGGGTGAGAACATCATCCTCGAAAGGGTTCTCAGTAGAGGGTTTTTGGGAATTACTGTAATAGAATACATGAAGATAAACCGTACCAGTGATTAATAACCGTCTTATGCCTCTTTTCAAAAACAACGGTTTACAATAAAAGTAAAGTCAGAAATCTTTTTTGAAAGAGGAACCATTCTATTCTCAAAACATCAAAGCCTTTCAAAAAGGTTTATCTATACTGTACCAAAATAGCTTTTCATATTTTATTCCAAACCAGAAACACGAAACCAAAATCAACCATCGGTTCATCTCATTCCAACCACGGCCCTAGGCTCCAAACAATCCAACCATCAACCAATCATCACAATCCAACAGAGTCCCAGTAGCAAACACAAATAGGAAGATGCAAGCTCAAGCAAACAGTTATTGCAAGTAGAACAATTAGCAATTAATCACATAGGCAAACCAAGTATAATATGCACACCCAAACAATGTCACATAACTGCATATGATGCATGCCTGTCCCTAGTGGCTGATGATATCATCTGTCGGTTATATAGCCAACCCGACACATCCTGGTAGCTAACCATGGACAGAAACACCCCTCGCGGAGCAAGTAGGTTTGAGCTACAACCCAATTGCTACTACCCGCTCAACCCAGAGCCAGTGGAACAACCACTACTGCGGCTACTACCCAGGCGGGTGTTTAAAAGCTCAACCTGGAGCGAGTGGAATCACCACTACTACCGCTACTACCCAGGCGTCACAGTCTCTGACCTGGAGCAAGTGGGATGAACCACAACCCTTGCTACTACCCAGGTATCTCAAACATATATTCATTCAGTTCCAGCCATGGATCAACATCCATCTCAGCCATCCGGCTTAAATTCAAAATTCATAGTCAGCCATACGGCCCATAACTCATTCGGCATTCAGCCATAAATCAATATCATACACAGCCATTCCGGCTCACGGTTCAATCCAAAACCAGCCAATATTCATAATCATACACAGCCATTCTGGCCCATAACAAAACAACACTTCCACCGTTCAACATCATTAAATTCATAAAACCGGAATTTAAGCCATAAATTACTTTTCTCAAGTCGTTTCACTCTGAAATCAAATTTCAACTCTTTTCAGCCTTGGCATTAAAGATCTCATTTTCTCAAATCATCTCAGGCTCATAAGCCAAATTTACTCAAAGTGAGTCTCCTTTTGAAAACAAAGCCACTCTCGGCATTCTCTTTCCAAAACTTCCAAAACCATGTCAAGTTAAGGATTTATTTCAAAGTATTCAAAATCACTCATCCAACAATGGGATTTTATAACAAAAGCTTCTCGGCAGAGTCCCAAGTCTTTAGGGAAGGTCATCTTACATCAATTCTTCAAAATTCATTAAAACTCTTAAAATCATAGATTCTCGGTTCAAGTAAATAAAACTGAATTTACTATAAAACCGGCCATTCAAAATCACAAGTTCCAACCCGGTCCAAAAATCACTCATTTGAAACGGAACCGGTTCATTTGAATCAAATCACCTTCAGGTTTCTTTTTTGGAATCCATTTTTCTAACTCTTCCAAAATGCCTCAAACTTAATTACTCAATCAAAAGTCTAGATTCTTTTAAAATCACTAAAAGCTCATTTTTATATTGAAATCAATATTAGAGCATCATTCTTTCCTTCAGTGACTCAAACTGTACAAATAGTTCATTTCTAACTAAGCCGAACTCAACGCATAAAGTTCATTAAACAAATTAAGCTTGAAAACATAAATATTCAAATAATATAATTCCTCAAATCCAACCCTTTTTAAACATCTTTTCAAACAAGACTAGGATTTTGTAGAAATTTCGGCAGCACCTCCCCTAAAACTTGGACTTTTGCCACCCGGTTCGGGTCCCAACTAAACCGTTTCTCATTCCTTTTCAACAGCCCAAAACCAGAAATCAATTCAAAAGCAAGCTAAATCCAACAGTCGCCTCAGTGGCATATCTCAAGAAAACCATTTCAAAATCAACTCAATATCAACCGATTTAACTCATTCCCAAAGCTTTAAAGAATCGATTCAGCAATAAATCATTTATCAAAACCAAATCAATTAAAGCAACCCAGGCTGAATTTCAAGAGTATTCTATCTTTCACATCGTCAAAATAATTGACTCAATTCAAACCAATCCTCAACGGATTAAACTCATATTTCAAATCTTTAAAGAATCAACTTTAAAACATTACATTTCACAAAGCCGCACAACAATTCAGCCAAGCAAACATTCATAAGCTTTCGAAACAATCAAATAATACATAAGGCCGATACAATCACCAAATACACATTTTCTCACATCAGTATCCATATGTCATAATTCCAATACATAAAGTATAGTTTTGGAAAGCGCCCCTACCTCAAAACGCAATTCCATAACCCAAACGCCTCATCAAGTCCTTTTCGCCTCAACCCGAACTGACGGCAACCAAAACCTCAGCTCCCAGCCACTTCGCAATAACCATAGCAACACTAATCGCAACATATAGTAATCAGGACTCGACCTCACGTTACCAAAACTCATATTCATTAACCAACACAACCGAATACTAACGCAAGGCTTTTCGAAACATAATTTCTTACCGGAATAACAACACGAAGCAGCCGCGATTTTGAACCAACGGCAGCAACAGCTCCGGCGGCGGCCAGAAACTCCGGTGGATCAACTAGAAAAACCACGCAGCATTAAAACCTTCTCGAAATCCAAAAAGGCAGAAACCGCAATTAAAACCCTTACCGGAAGAGTCCTCCGGCGACGGCAGCGGGGTTTTGGGTGGCCGGAGCGGCAGCTTGGGCGGCACCCAGGAGCTGGCAGCAGCAGTGATAACCTCACGCCTGCTCCTCTGATCGCATCTCCTCTCCCTCAGATCGGACCGGTGGCAGACCCCCCCAACAGCGGCGGTGCAGCAGCTCACAGCGCAAGTAGCAGTGGCCCCCTAAACCTCTTTCCTTCAGATCAGATCGGGCGGATCTCTAGCAGTGGCGGTGGCAGACCAGAGCAGTAGAATGCAGGGGATGATGATTGCTCAAACAGCAGCGACAGCACACGACGGCGCGCGACGGCAGTGGCGAGTGCCTCCCTGTGCGTCGCCGACTCCACGTTCCTCTCTTGGTCTCTCGCTCTCTTCTGGTCAAGACTCACGGCGGCGCTGTGCTCCCTCCAAGGTTGCGAGCTCGACGGTGGCAAGGTAGTGAGGACGATGGAGCTGGCGGCGAGTCCTTCTCTGCGCGACGCTGACTCCGTGTCTCTTTCTCTTTCTCCCTTCGGTGTACAACGGTGGCGGCAAGGCGTGGAATGCGGCGGCACAACGCGACGGTGGTGGTGACGCCTCGCGGCTCCGACGCGTCTCCTCTCCTTCTTCTCCCTGCCGCACTCCGTTCTCTCTTTCTTTCTTTGCTTCGTTTGGCAGCTGTTGCTGCTATGTGTCGCGTGAATGAGGGGAGGAAGGGAAACGGGTAGGGTGCGGCGGCGTTGAGCTGGACGGCGGCAGCAGTGAGGCCCCAGCCATCGTCGCCCCTCCTCTCTTCCCCACTCCTCCGATCTGCTACTGTTGCTGCGTATGGGTTTGAGGAAAAAAAAGGAAACATTTGTGTTGCTGCGGCTGGGTTGGGTGAGAAGAGAACCGGGTCACTGGGTTAGGGTTTTAGGATTAGGGTTTCATTTTCAAAAATTAGGGTTAGGGGCATTTTTGTAATTTCAGATGAAATTAGGAATAATGTAGTAATTGAAACCCAAATTAAATCCAACACTAATTGTATATAGAAAATACTATTTGTTCATCAATTTCACAAATTATTTTCAATAAAATGCCCAAATCTAAAAATTAGGAATAATATACTTAATTTCTTCATTTTCCAAAATAGCAGTAATAATATTTAAAATATTACTTATCTAATCCAAATCATATAAAATCCTTATTATTTCATAACTATCAACCTTATACTTTAAATATAGAAAATAATTCAATAATTATAAAATTGGATAATAATCATAACTTATCTCAAATCCAATAAATCAAAACTTGCCTTAATTATCTTTAATAAAATAATCTCTGAAATTAAGGTTATAAATAACTGTAGGAATTGAGACTTGATCATAATAAGACTTTTCAAAGTTCTGGGTCTTACAATTTTCATTTTGAATTGCCAATTTTTTTGCTTTCTTGCTCGAGTTGATAAGATGTTTGATCAAATTTGTAAGACCTAAGACTTTTGAAAAGTCCTATTTTAAACTAATCTCAAATTATATATTATTTACAGTTTAATTTTAGAAATTATTTTTATTGAAAATAATTAAAGACAATTAATTGGATTTGAAATAAATTAAGGTTTTTATCCAAACTCTATATTTATAGATTATTTTCCTTTTTATGATTTAAAATTCTAGAAATTCAAAAATAATGAAGTTTGGCTATTTAAATTAGAATTTTGTCTAATTTTATAATTATTGAATTATTTTATATGTAAATTATGAAGTTGGTAGTTATGAAATAATAAGAATTTTATATGATTTGATTTTAGATAATTTATATTTATATCATTTAATACCTTAAGTTTAAAGATAAAGAAAATTAATTATATTACCACATATTTTTAACTAGAGTAATTTATTGAGAATCAATTAGTATTTTTATACCACAAATAATATTTTAAAGTAACTTTAGAGATTAAATTAATTTTTTTTAAATTAATACTCTATCCTCCAATTTTATTAAAATTATCTTACTCAAATTAAACCAAAAATCCCTAATTTTATACACAAACCCTAATTCTATTAACACACACTTTTTCCCCTATTCCTAAATGAAACCCTAGCCGCTACCTTTCCTTTTTCCTTCAGCAAACCTACTAGGGGTGTGCATGGTCCAGCCCGGCCCCGAACACTTTAGGGGCTTTTTTGGTGTGATTTCACCGGGTCTAGGACCGGGTAAGGGTCTCAAAAATAGACCCTGTCATTATTTTGGGTAGGGTCCGGGCCATGGCTCGGGGCACCCGAACTCGGTCCGGTGGCCCGGTCACCATACACAATTAATATTTTGTGTTATTAGTGATGGATAATGGCTATTCTTATGTGAAATTTAAGTATTGTAAACCTTAATATTTTGTGTTATTAGTTATTATAAAACTATAAGTTAATGTTTTATGTTTAAAATGCATAAGATTTTACACTAATGCATAATATTGTGTTATTTGTATTGATTTAAATATTTGGTGTTATTAGACAATATTAGTATTGATTATGGTTATGCTTTAATTTTAGAGAAGAGTTGGTTCTTGTTATATTTTTTTAAATGAATTTTACCATGTCAAATAATGGTTGGAGTCTTGGAAATTTGGATATTTTCACATGCTAGCTTATAAGAAGGTATCAAGGTAATGTAATGTTAACGACCCAGTTTTAACCTGGTTTTTACCCGGTATAATTGTGACCCGAAAGTGTATAGGTTTCATCGGGTCTAGGTCGGGTTCGGGTCTAATAAATAGGCCCTGTATATATTTCAGATCGGGTCTGGGTCACATCAAACCCGGTTTCACCTGACCCATGCACACCCCTAAAACCTACACAAAATACAACACCACACGACAACTTCTTCAGAAAAGAAAATGAAACAGAAAAGGAAGTGAGGAGAGGGATCCACGAAGAAGAAAGTAAGAGGGGAAGGAGGAGCGTCGCCACCGCGCCACCACGCCTCGCCGTCAGGCTCATCCCGCCGCTCCCCAGCCGCGTCCAGCCCATCGCCAGTCGCTGCTGTCGTCGCCAACAATGGAGGAGAGAGAAAGAGGCGAACGCGAGGAGAGAGAGAGGGAGCTCGCGAGCGAGCTGCCGCCGTCGAAGCTGGGTCCGTCGTCGCCGTTGGAGCTGCATCACTGCCGAACCTGCCGCTGTCGCCGATAGGAAGCCTGTCGCTGCCAACTTTGTTGGATCTCCGCCGCCGAACCCGTCCTTGCCGCCGCCATTGGAAGCACGGACAGAGAAGGGTTGTCACCGTCAAGCCAGTTGCCATCACTGCCGTCCGTTGAACCCAACGCCGCCGCTGTGCTCCTTGCTACCACGTCCCTTCAGCGGCACCGTTCATATCTGCTGCAGTCACCGTCGGAAGCCGCCGTTGGGATCGCGAATGGAGGGAGAAGAAGCTGTTTCCATTACAGCTGCTGCTGGAGGAAAAACCAGCCGCGCTTCTGTCACTTGGAAACACCGCTGCCACCGCTGAGATCCACCATCGGTAAGGATTTTGTAGTTGGTTTTCGTTCTCTTAAATTCCTGGGTTTTTATCATCACGGCGTGGTTGTTGCAGTTGTGGTCACCGGAGCTTTTAGTCACCACCCTCGCTTGAAATAGTTGTAGGATCTACTGCCGGGTCGATTCGGAGTTTTGGTTGCTTCGTTTTGCCATTATAGTAAGTATTTCTGACTCGGAACTATCGCGTTATTCAGTTATGTATTATTATTAAGGTTTTTGCGGCTTTAATGTTTTAGGATTAAGTTATTGGGGATGCATGTTGCGTGTAAGGGCTGTTTCTGCTGCTGTGGAAGAGAGCGGAGTGGAGGTTGCAGTTGCCGTTGATTTCAGGTTGAGAGAAAAGGAGTCAGTTAACGCGTTTGGGTTGTGGTTTCAACGTGTCGAGGTAGGGGCCTTTTCAGAAAACTATACTTTATAAATTGGAATTATTATATATGGATATTGATGTGAGAGAATGTATATTTGGTGATTGTATACGTCTTATGTATTGTTTGGTTGTCTTGAATGAATACGAATGTTTGTTTGACTAGATTATTGTTCGATTTTGTGAAATGGAATGTTTTTGAAGTTGTTTCTTTTAAAAACTTGGAATCGAGTTTAATCCATTGGAAATTGATTTGAGTTTGAGTTGGTTTTTCTTGAAATATGAAAATGGTATACACTTTTGGATTCAACCTGGTTTTGCTTTAATTGATTTGGTTTTGAAACCTGTTAAAAAGGGTTGCGGAATGGTTTGGTTGGGACATGAAAAGGGTGGTAAAGTCCAAGTTTTAGGAGAGATGTTGCCAAAATTCTTATAAAATTCGATTCTTTATTTGAAATGTTATCTGAAAAATTATGAATTTAATGCCTTTACTATTTTACTTGGAGAATTGTGAATTTAAGACTTTTATTATCTTTACTTGAATCAATTATGAAAGCGATGAAGCTATGTTTTGAAAAGAATTATTGAAAAGAGAATTATGACTTCGCCTTGTTTCCTAAGAAAAATATTATGTTTTTGGGTGCAAGTCATTCGAAAGAGATTTATGCTTTAAGGCCATTTTAAAGGTGAAAAGGGTTTATGTTTTCTGAAGTTAACTTAAAGATTTTCACTTGGAGGAGTTTTAGTGACTTTGAAAGAACTTGGATTTCGATTGACAAATATCATTTTTTTGACGTTTTAGATAAGTTTTAAAGTATCCTTTGAATTCTGGTTTAGCAAAACAAAAATGATTTTCGAGCCGTTGGAAACGCTTCAGATTTTTATCAAGGGGTTGAAATTGGTTTTAGTTCAAGTGAAAGAAATGGTTTTGAAAATGTGGTTGGAGTAATTGATTACACGACTCGGCTTGGCTTAGATTCTATTTTTATTACTCAAATCAAGAATTTAAGGCTTTACAGATTTTAAACGAATTTGAGGAAATGAGTTATGTTATTCTTCCCTAAAGCCTTGAGACTCGGCTGAGGAATTTTATTACCGAATCCTATATTAGGATGAATGATTTTGAATCCTTCAAAAGAGATTTTAATTTGGCCTGGTTTTGGAATTTTTGGAAAGATGATGCCGAGGGTGACTTTGTTTTAGAAAAGAGAAATTTACGTTTGAGGAAAAGTGGCTTATGAGCCTGAAAAGATTTGTGAAATGGGGGATTTTTAAGTTAAGGCTGGAGAGAATTGATTTTTGATTTCAAAGTAAAGTGGTTTGAGAAAAAGTAATTTATGGCTTGAATGATGATTATATGAGTTTGATGGTGTTGCATGGTGGAAGTGCTGTTATGTTATGAGCCGGATGGCTATATTGGTATTGAATTATGGCTGAGTATGAATATGGATGATTAGAGATTAATGATGTGATTGTTGCACTTCCAATTATCTGAGATACGAGTTTCCCTGGGTAAAAGCAGTGGCTAGCCACCACGTGCTCCAGGTTGAGACTCGATACTCTGCTGACCCTATGTCGTAAGTGTGGCCGGACAATGTGAAAATTCTGGATGAGCTCGCCCCCGTGGATAAACACCAGTGTGGGTGTTGTGTGATTATGATTATGATTATGATTGTGAATAACTCGAGTTGGGGATGCACGACAGAGGGACAGTCCAATGGCTAGCTACCAGGACTTGTCGGGGTTGGCTTTATAACCGACAGATGAGACTCATCAGTCACTAGGATAGGCATTCATCATATGCATCTATGTCATATTGTTTGGGTGTACATATTGTACTTGGTTTGCCTATGTGATTAATTGTGTTTAATTGCTAATTGCTCTACTTGAAGTAACTGCTTGATTATGCTTGAATCTTTTACTTGTGTTTGTGGCTGAAAAGTTGGTTGTATTGTGGTGGATTGGCTGCTGTTTGGATTGTTTGGGCCTAGGGCCGTGGTTGATTATGAGATGGGCCAAAGGTTGTGTTTGGATTTGTGTTTTTTTTTAGAAAAGTATGAAAAACTAAGTTGGTTCAGCATAGACTTAATGAACCTATGCTTGGAACAACTTGGTCATTCATACTGTCTAAGAAAAACTTTCAAAAAGGCTTTTGGTTTATTTTATTGAGGAATTAAACAGTTTTCTCTTTCACAAAGGATTTTGGATTTTTGATATTAAACCTTTGGTTTTGTAAAGATGCATAAGACGGTTATTAATCATTGTAACAGTTTTATCTTTACGTATCCTATTATAGTAATTTTCAAAAACCCTCTACTGAGAACCCTTTTGAGGATGATGTTCTCACCCCCTATAGATTTCTCTTTTCAGGATATAGACGTAGAAGTCACGAAGAGTTTACCTAGTTGTTGTTGTCGTGATGTTTGTATTGCTTTAGTTATTATTTATTATTCCCTCGCCTTTATCTTTATACATTCTATAAGAGGGATAGGAATTGTATTAGTTAATGCTTGTAAAATTATTAATATGTATATATATGTATCCTTTGTAAGTATTGATATTAGTATGGATGTATGTTTTGAAAAATTTGGTTTAAGTTTTAAACAGGCTCATATTTTAGTATTAAATATTATAAGAGTCATCGTAAGACTCGAGCTATCAGAGTGGTGCAGCCAGAAGCGTGACATTTTGATAGTTAGGGTGTTACAAAATTCACAAATTTTTGGAGAACATCTTTCACTACACCATTGACAAAATACTTGTTGGAGAAGGATGTACCGACAACTGAGGATGGAGGAAGATTTTCATCATCTTCTTCTTCCATGACAGTGTCCTTTTCAGTTCTAGTCCCTTTTTCCTTAGATTATTTTACTGCACCACCGCCTTTCAGATAAGAAGTTCTATTCTCTTGTTTCTCATCAGTTAGATCAACACCAAAATGTTCAAAAAAATATGTTAAAAACATGCTATATGCTAAGGAAACATTTTTGTCACTACGAATGTAATCATACATATAACACATCATCAAGTATGCAAAAGAGATTTTGGCTTTGTTGAGAAGGAAATATAGAACTAAGGTGTAGATGGACTCCAACAGGACCTAGAGAATGTGAGTGATTATTTGGTGCAGATGAGCTCTAACAGGACCTAGAGAATGTGAGTGATGATTTGGTACAGATGGGCTCTAACAGGACCTAGAGACCGGTAATTTGGAGTGACACCATCCATGAGAAAAATGTTCACATATATTGGCCAAAACATCTTGATGTGAAATGCCAAGATCATTATCCCACTTACCAGAGGTGTAAGAATTTACACCTAAGTCATAATAATCTAGAGCTTCACTAATTGATTCTTTGTTTAAATAAATTTTTTGGTCCTTTACATATGAATGAACAGTTTCTTTATGATAGTACATGTTAGCATAGAACTTTTGAACTAACTCAGGGTAGACTGGTTTTTGAATTTTAATAAAGCTTTTCCAATCCAGGTAAACAATATTTTCCATAAAAGTTCAAACTTTTTTTTTTAGACAAAGCATCTAAATCAGCTAGATATATTGAACATAAAAGGCGACTAGCTACAACAACCTTGTAAAATTTGAAGTTCATGCTTGAAGAGAAACGAAAGGGGTCAAAATGATAATGTGGGAGGTTACCAAAATGAGACTTGAAACTGACATGATCAAAGTCATCAGGTTCCTTTATAGAATGAAGAAAAAGGGTGACGGTTACCTTTGGATGGATGATTTAAGGAAGCTTTGAGAGCAGAACATCTTTGTGGACGAGAAGAGGATCAAGGAGGAGGAGACATAGGTGGTTCTTCCTTAGTCATAGGCTTCTTACCCTTGCCCACATTTGCCTTAGAAGTGCCAGCATCTAGAGGCATTGTTGATGGTCGGCGAGAAGTGGTTTTTGTTCGAGCCATAGTCTTGAGAACTAGAGAAGAATGTGAAAAAGAGTGAGAATATATGTGTATATAGGTGTGTGCTTGATTCTTTGAAGAAGGGTTTCTAGGAGGACGGTTTACGAGAGAACCTCTGTGGGTAGCCACCTTCTTTCTCATTATAATGAACACTTATGAATGCAGTTTTTGAGAATAATGGAAGCTATAAGAGGAAGATAAGCAGTTTTCAAGAAGTAACTACAATGAATGATGATTTTGAAAACACAAGATGGTCTTTCAAATTAATTTGGAAAAGGTGTCTCAAATATAATTAAATTTTTTTATAAATATATGAAAGTAAGCATGTGAAAAGACAAGTAAAAAATATCTTGGAGAATTTGAATATAATTTAACTTGGTAGAAAAAATATAAAAACAAATATTATGGATTTGTGATAAAAAAAATTGATGAGGCCACTCATAGAATAGAACTTTATTTTGGGCTCAATGATGGTTTTTAAAGAAACACAAGGAACCACCAAAAAGAGTTCAGTTTGACCTAATTGGATAAAAAAAGACAACACTTAGCGTTGATCAGGAAAATCTAGAGGAATTCATCGTTTGTCCAAATTTGTCTCTTGCCGACCTGAGAGACAAAAATACATAAAAAAAATTCATCATCAAATTAGTTCAAGGAGTCAGCACAATTAATGTCCAAGGCTATTCTCAACTTGCAAAATCTGTATTCAGACAGTGATTTAATAAAGATATCACTAAGTTGGTCATCAGATCTTACAAATTGAATGTCAATGTTTCTCTATTGAACGTGTTCTCTAATATAGTGAAATCTCACTTCAATGTGCTTGGTTCTAGAGTGCAAAACAAGATTTTTTGAAATGTTTATGGCACTCATTATCGCACAGTAAGGAAATACTATTGACTTGTAATTTGTAATCTCCAAGTTGGGTTTTCAGCCATAACAATTGTGAATAACATGAAGATACAGCAATATATTTAGCCTCGGCTACAGACAAAGTTACAGTGGCTTGTTTCTTGCTAGACCACACATTTAGTGACTGTCTAAGAAAATAGCAGATTCCGATTGTGCTCCTTCGGTCTATTCGATCACCAGCAAAATCTGCATCACAGTAACCTACTATATCAAACTCATCAAATTTAGGATACCATAAGCCAAAATCAGAAGTGCCATAAATGTATCTAATGATCCTTTTAACGGTTGAAAGATGGGATTCTTTAGGGTGTGATTGGAATTTAGAACAAACTCCAACACTTTGAACTATGTCGAATCTAGAGGAAGTGAGGTATATGAGTGAATCGATCGTTCTTCTAAACCTAGTTTCATCCACATCTTTGCCATTTTCATCCATTTTAAGTCTAGAATTTGGATGCATTGGTGTGCTCATTGGCATAATCTTTTCCAAACCAAATTTTTTAACCAATTTTTTGGCATATTTTTCTTGGTGCACAAAAGTGCCACCAGGAGTTTATTTGATTTAGAGTCCAAGAAAGAATGTGAGTTCTTCCATCATATTCACATCAAACTCACTAGTCATTAATTTGCTAAAATTAGCACACAAGGATTCATTAGCCGAGCTAAAGACAATATCATCCACATAGACTTGAACTAGAATGAAATGATCATTAGATTCTTTAATAAATAGAGTTGTATCCATGATACCTCTTTAAAAACTATTTTTCAATAAGAAAAAACTAAATCTTTCGTACCAAGTTATAGGAGCTTGCCTCAAACCATAAGGGATTTTGAGAGTTTAAAAGCATGGTTTGGGAAATCTTTATTTTTAAAACCGGGAGGTTGAGTCATGTATACTTCTTTATTAATGATACCATTCAAGAAGGCACATTTAACATTCATTTGAAAAAGTTTAAATCCTTGGTGAGCGGTATAGGCAAGCAACAATTTTATGGCTCCATCCTTGCAACCGAAACAAAAGACTCATCAAAGTCGATTCCCTCCTCTTGATCATACCCTTGAGCCACAAGTATTGCTTTGTTCCTTGCTATGCTACCATCTTTTTCCAAATTGTTTCGAAAAATTCATTTTGTTCCCATCACTTTTTTCCATTGAAGCTTGGTACTAGTGTCCATACTTCATTTTTCTCAAATTGAATCAACTCCTCTTCCATTGCTTTGATCCATGATGGATCTTCAAGAGTTTTACTCATATTTTGTGTTTTAATTTGAGAAATGAAGGTAAGACTATTTTGTTCCATCCTCATTCTATTTGATGATTTAGTGGTGACACCTTGTGACAAATCTCCAATAATGAACTCTTGTGAATAATTCTTCAAAAATGTCCATTTTCTTGGTTTGGGAGTCTTAGGATCAGATTCAATTGGAGTTTGAATTGTTTGGTTGTCCCTTCCAAGATTTTCTGCATTTTCAGGAGATAAAATAGAAATATCTCTGGGAGAATCAACTATCTCAGCATGTTAAATTTTTTGCTGCAAATAAGAATTAGTTTGAGCTAAATTCTTATTTTTAAGATCACTATTTTGAGCACCCGCATAGTCATCTTTCAAAGATCTTGAAACAATATTAGTGTCACAAAAAGAAACATGTATGGATTCCTCAACAACTCTAGAATATTTATGATAAACTCTATAAGTTTTCTAGTTGTAGAATATCTAATGAAAATGCATTCATAAGTCTTTGGATCAAATTTTTCCAAGTTATCTTTAGTATTCAACACAGTATTCGCATCCAAAGATATAAAAAGATTTAAGATTTGGAGGGGTTCCTTTTCATAATTCATAAGGTGTTTTCTTTAAAAACTTTCTAATAATTGTTCTATTCAAAATGTAACATGCAATGTTGACCACTTCGACCCAAAGAAACTTAGGAACATTGCTTTCACATAACATAGCTCTAGCCATTTCTTGTAGACTTCTATTCCTTCGTTCAACAACACCATTTTGTTGAGGTGTTCTTGGATAAGAGAAGTTATGTAAAATTCCTAATTCATCACAAAAATTTTCAAAATTATTATTTTCAAATTCTTTTCCATGGTCACTTTTAATAGAAACAATCTTCAAATATTTTTCATTTTGGACATTTTGCTGAACACCTCAAAAGCCGAAAAAGCATCATTTTTATGCTCAAGAAAAATATCCATCCAAATCTAGTGTAGTCATCCACAATAACCAAGTCATAATATTTACCACCTAAACTTTGAGTTCTAGTTGGCCTAAAAAATTCAATATGTAGTAATTCAAGAGGTTTTTTAGTAGAAATGTCTTCTTTTGATATAAATGAGCTTTTTGTTTATTTTTCCATTTGGCATGCATCATAATTGATGCATTCGTCAAATTTTATTTAGGAAGACTTTTCACTAATTCCTTCTTTATTGACTTGGCTATTTAAAACATGCTAGCATGACCTAGCCTTTTATGCCATATCTATTTTTCAGAGTCCATGGAATTAAAACTTGCTATATTTTGATTTTTAAGATCATCCAGTGTGAGGCCATGCACATTATCGCATATTTTAGCTCCAAACAACACTTCATCAGAATATTCATTAACAACAAGACATTCTAATCTTTTGAAAATTACCGAATAACTTAAGTCACAAAGTTGGCTAATACTCAAAAGACTATTTCTCAATCCGTCAACCA
Organism: Arachis ipaensis; assembly: GCF_059453495.1. Taxonomy (NCBI): domain Eukaryota; kingdom Viridiplantae; phylum Streptophyta; class Magnoliopsida; order Fabales; family Fabaceae; genus Arachis; species Arachis ipaensis. The sequence continues at coordinate 24,738,643 of NC_142443.1, forward strand.
AAAACACATTGTCAATGCAAGTAGAAAAGTCTTTACCCACTTTATCTATGGCAATGATCTTGCCTTTTCTATCATCACCGAATGTCACAAATTTTTCATTGTACTCATTGAGTTTGATGAAAAATGTAGACTTTTCGGTCATGTGCCTTGAACATATACTATCAAGATACCACATTTCTTTCTTTCTTTTGGATGCAAGGAAAACCTACGCAAAGCTTCAAGTGATCTTAGATATCCAAATTAATTTTGATCCTTGGATGTTAATCCTCTTTGGTTGCTTAAGGGCATTGAAATCCTTTACCACTTTCTATACTTTATTTCTAACTTTTCTTTCAACAATAAAGCATTGGAGAGATGAATGGCCATATTTGTTGCAAGTTTGACAATGATTCCTCTTTGCTGATTTTTGCAAGTGATGAGAGGTTTGAACGCTTTTGGTTTTAGAGATTGAAGCTTTAGTTTTAGCATAAGGTTTTTTAAAATCAGCTTCAATTTTTTCAAACTACCTAAACCCAGATTTTTCAAAAATAGGTTTTTGACTAGCTAGTAATTTGTCCAAGTTTCCAGAACTTTAAGCAAATTTTGCTATGTCTTGGTTCAACCTTTAATAATTTTATGCAATCTTCCATTTTCATCAATTCGATCCATTAAATTAATAACCGAGTGCTTCCCTTTAAATCTTTCATTTTCAGATTTAAGACATTTGTTTTCTTCAATTAAATTAACAACACTTTCGATTTTCTTTAGTTTTTTTTAAGGAATCATTTTCAGCTCACATTTATAGTATTTATCCAAAATATTTTTAATATATGCAGTTAAATCATCAACCATTTGATGTAATTCATCAATAGATAGGTCAAAATATTTTACCTCTTTCACTTGATCTTAGTCAGCCATGAAACAAGCTTGTGCTTCGTGTTTGGACTCTTCATCATCCTCGGAGTCATTTTTCAAATCTTCTCATGATACCATCAGCACCTTCTTCCTGTCTTTTCTCATCTTGTCCTCTTTTTTGAACTTGAGACAGTCAAACTTGAAATGGCCAGCTTTCTTGCAATGATAGCATATGACCTTGTTAAAATTCTTCTTGTGTTCCTTTGAACTTGATTCTTTGTTCTTTTCTTTGCTCCTCATGAGTCTTCTCAACCTCCTAGCAAAAAATACAATTTCTTCATCCAAAAAACTATCATTGGAATCTTCTTCCAATGAATCAATATTGAATTTCAAGGCCAATGAATCAAAATGTCACGATTTATGTGAGTGGTTTCATAGGCAAGTAGTTTTTCTCTCAACTCAACATATGACATTTTGTTTAGATTGCTACTTTCATATATGACAGTTATTTTTGTTTTCCACTTCTTGGTGAGACTTCTAAGTATTTTTCTCATAGCACTTGTTCAGTGTGAGTAATCCCATAGCATCCAAGCTATTGATAATGATCGAAAATCATTCAAACATCTCATCGATGATTTCTCCTTCTTTCATCGTGAACATCTCATATTCCTTTCTTAGCATATCGATAATTGTTTTCTTAACTTTTTTGGTACCCTCATGAGTGACTTGGAGTTTATCCCAAATCTTTTTTGCTATTTTGTACCTTGATACCTTTCGGTATTCCTCAAAGCTAATTGAACAATGCATCATGTTGATTGCCTCTGCGTTCAGCTCCACTTTCTTCTTATCTTTGTCGTTCTATTCGGCTTCTTCTTTGAGAGTCACCACTCTTTCAGCACTTGTCTTTGTTGGAACTTGCAGACCGTTCATAATGATCTTTCAAATATTATAATTAATGGATTGCACAAATATTCGCATTCTCTCCTTTCAGTAGGTGTAGTTCTTGCCATTAAAGAAGAGATGTCTGTTGTTGGACTAACCCTTAGTGGGTGTGTAAGCCACGATGTTTGCACCCATATTGTTGGCCATTGGATCTTTACTCCAAGTTATGAAGCTTGATTCCTTGAGACCGAACTCTTGATAGCAACTAAAGGTTATCAATGGCCTAGAGAAGGAGGTTGAATCTATGGTCTCTTTTAAACTCGTTCACTATAATTTTAAATTGGATTCAGAACTGAGTTGATGTTAAGTTTGCCAAGTTGATAATACAGGAGACAATTTTGTTTTGTCTCTTCACGATAGATCAGGAACAGAACAAACTCGTTGCTTTTGGATACTCTGAGTTACTGTGACTTTTGTAAGATAGATTAAGCAGGAGACAATTTCATTTTGTCTCTTATCAAATGAAAAAACAAAAACAGAACATAGAAGAGAAAATGACACAGCCATATATCCTGGTTCAACCACCATATTCAATGTGGCCTACATCCAGTCTCCATCAGAACTGTGGTGGAATTTTGACTATCTTTCACAAAGATTACAATCGCCAATTTCCCTAGGATTCTACCCAATCATATTCAGGACAAACCAAATTTCTATCCAAACTTGATTTGGCTAGGTTCACTCTCTAGACTTTCAACCACTAACTGCTCACCCAACTTAGCAAGGGTATCCTCTCGAGATCATGAATATAAAACGAAAATATATATAAAAGAGATTGAAATAATTTTCTGGCCTTTTTTCTATGAATACTCTCTTTGTCTTTTCTCTTAATGGATTTTATTGATACCTCACTTAATGCCTTTTTTCATTGATAAGAAACAAAGAAAAATAAAAAACTGAAGAACAGAAATTCAATGTAAAACCATGAAAGAGAAGAACGTTAAGTTCGAAAGCTATGAAGACCCAAATAGTGTGCTTACTCTCCTTGCTTCAATTTCTGGATGTTTACCCATTTTAAAAATGAGTAAAGCTTCCAAAACTTGAACTTAGTTGAACACCTTTGACATTGTTCTTTTTCCCCAAAATTCAGATCAGAGACGCAGAGGAAAGATGAAATAGTAGCAGTGATTAGAGTTGGCATGCATCCTTACTTAGCTGCTTCTCTTTCTTCCTTTTTCTTTTGACTTCAAGGATCTGAGCCATTCATCCACTCTTTAGCTCCAAGTTTTGTTTTTGACCTTTGATTCGTAGCAATGATATACAACCTCCATTTGCTTCATCTTACTCGAATAGTGCATGCATGAGGAAGGCAGCTTCAACAAGTTAGAATGGAAGCAAAAAGATGGAAATGTTATGCTGACATTTCTTCTAATTCATCCTTTAATTTGATTTTTACTTTTGACACTAGCATCTGACTTTTCTTCCTCTTTCCTCTTTGTTGCTTCAATTCAATGATAATCTCTTTCATTTTGATGGAATCTTAAACTGAGTTTTTCTTTCTTTGTTTGCTTTTGAAACTTTTCATCCTTGATTTAAGGTTAATCATGTGGGTAACAATTAGAAGAGAGTGAGAGTGTTTGATCATTTAGTTACGAGTCAGAAAGGAAAAGATTGTGCAGTTAAGAGAATTTGGACCTGTTGCACAATAACCAAATAAATTACACGTTATTAGGTTTGCTTTGAAGATTTTATTTTTCTGCACAATAAACATACATAACACATACATTTTTGGGCTTTCAATCCAAAACTATAATGTTATTGTTTTTATTTTCTCAAATTCGACAGGATAAAATAATTAAATAAGCCATTATTTTTATATCTCCAAATCTACCAAATGGCTAAATAGAACAAAAGAGAATAATTTTAAGTGACTCAATTTAGTTATAAATTTTATTAAACAGCTTAATTTAGTCTTTAAAATCAAAGGTTATGAATCAAAAAATTCTAAGAACCAATTTCTAAACCTAATTTATGGAGAGCAGAACAAAAATTAAAAGGGATAAAGTTGTTAATAAGACAAATATACACCTTTTTTGCAAATATAAAACAAACTATTATTTTTACTTGTGAAAAATTCAAAATATTATTTATTTAAAAAGAACAAAATTAACTTTAAATTTAAAAATATAACAAAAATATTTTAATATTAATTTTATTTATAAATAATTTAAGTAATTTATTCATTTTTTTATAAATATAAAATTAGTTTCATTTTTTATTCATAAATAAATTTTTACGAGAATTACTAAGAATCCCCAACTCATAAAGTCAGCTTAATCGTTTTTCATTTAATAGATTTCATGGCATGAACCATAAATTAAGAACCATATCCAAATTGCTAATGCAAAGCCAGACTTCATGTTCGTATCAAACACTAATAACAACTTTCTTTTATAAATTATAACTATGGACTTGGTAATCGGATAATGTTTGGATAGGATCAAATATAATAGTCAATAGAATATCTCCTCCCCAGAATACCACTAACTATTTGAAGAAAAATATATAAATAAATGGATAAGCTAGAGCTGATAGGTCCCACCAATGAGACTATTCAAAGTTCTAGACAAAGTCCGGGGCGGCCTTATTCATCAGATTCACTCGTATAATTAAGGTTTAATTATTCTGTTAGTTTCGTAAAAATTTTAATTAGATTTTTATACTTTTTTTTTTAATTGAGTCCTTGTATTAAATTTTTTTTAATTAGGTTTTTATATTTTTTTTATTTAAGTCTTTATACTAATTCTTTTTTTTTTTTAGTTAGGTCCCTATAAAATTAAGTCAATTATTATTAAGAGGAACTTAATTGAAAAAAAATGAGTGCAAGAATCCAATTAAAAGGAAAAAAAGTATAAAGACCTAATTGTAAATTTCACGAAACTATAAGAACTAATAGAATAATTAAACCTATAATTAATAATAGGCATTCTATCATACAATTAATTAGCATGATTTTCTGGTGAAGTGATACTATTTTGGTATGTGGAACCACCAACTTTAGGGATTTTTTTGTTTAAATTAAATAAATATATAAATTACAGAAATACATAAAATGTGAGGTACTAATAAAAATATGTATTTTTACACATCTCGAATGTTGAGGAGTAAGTTAAAAATTAAATATATTTCGGTGTCTGAGATCCCATATTATGGTCGGACAACGTGGAGACATATCCTGGCCTGAGTGCATCCGCGATAAGTATTATTATGAAGATCGGGAACTGAGCATCTGAGATATGTGGCAACCGAGAAAGGGGACTCAGTACCTGAGATATATACAATCCTCCTAATAATGGAGTCTCAGCATCCGAGATATAGTCAAAGTTTCAAGGGTATAATTTGTGTCTCAGCACCGGGATATGTATATTATGATTTAGGTGTCTCTGCACTCAAGATATATTGGAGAATAACTTTATTTATAGAGCCCATCCCTCAACCATCTCCTCACAATTCACAAATCAATATTTTCTTCCTCTTCTTTCTGTTTTGTTCTGATGGAGAATAATCAATTCTTTTTTGTTATGATTTATCCTAATGGGATAGTAAAACACGGTGATGAGGGAGTGATTTTCGAGTCTGATAAGACTGTCATGTTGCACACCAACCAGGTTGATACCCTACATGCGCTAAAGACGGTCAAGTGAGAAATATGGGGGAATAGGTACCAAGGAGGTTGGGCGGGTTGCATATAGATTTTTGCACGCGCTTCCGAATGGTGGATTTACCAACATGTTATTTTGGATTGATGAGGATCAGCATGTGAGGGTAATATTTTTGACGTACATGCACGGCTAATGCCACAACATGTGATGGAGCTGTATGTTGCAGTCTCTAACGTGGTTGTTGGTGGTTGGTCATCTCCTTCGAGTCCTGAAATTGTCCCACTGAAGACCACACCGATCCACTACGTCCAACCTCATGATAGTGTCGCAAGTACGATAGTGAGGGCAAATCAACTTATGTTTCTAGATATAGGTCGTTTAGCGATACTACTTTCACTGATGAGTATGTGCTGGAGACTCCCACCGGCGGTGTTGGTCGGTTTCTCATGCCTCTCTCTTTGGCCATTCCTCGATTGTCAGAAGTTCCTAGTCATTATCACACTTCCAATTGGACGCAATGCAGCTAGACGATCTTTTGAATGCCGGTGAAGGGGAGGATTACTATACGGATGGTGGGGGTGGAATTCTGAGTTGGTCATAAGTTCAGGAACCGTGATGCAGTTCTAATGGCAGTGAAGAACTATAGTATTCGACAGAATGTGGAGTACAAAGTTTGAATTCGGATAGGCTTAAATACCACTGTCATTGCAAGCAATTCACAAACGGTTGTCCATGGAGTCTTCGTGTGGTACTACACCAGAACTTGAACTACTGGTATATTTCACAATTTATTTTGGATGAATTAAAGTCTATTATGTTAATTTTGTGTTGTACTGAATGTTGACATCCACGAGTAATTTGTAGGGAGGTGCATAAGTTCGGTGAAGTACACACTTGTTTGGCACTAACTATGTCTCCGGACTATGCTCAGTTGGATAGTAGTTTGATTTGCAAGGTTGTATTACCTATGATAAAGACTGACCCGTTGGTGTCTATCCCGGTATTGCAAAATGCGGTACATCAAAATTACCATTTCAAGCCCTCGTATCGAAAGGTGTGGATGGCGAAGTAGAAAGCGATTACCCAGATTTATGGTGACTGGGTAAGGTTGTACAACAGGATACCTGCGCTCTTACAAGCTTTGCAGGAATGCCTCCCAGATACGATTCATGAATGCGTTGCGATTCCTTATTACAACGGGGACATGGTTGACGGAGAGTGGAGCCAATTTGATAAGGTATTTTGGGCATTTTCTCCATGCATTGAGACGTTTAAACATTGCAAGCTTTTTGTATCTGTGGATGGGACACACTTGTATGAAAAGTATGGGGGCACGTTGTTAATTGTTGTAGCTCAAGATGATAATAACAACATTCTTCCCATAGCTTTTGCATTAGTCGAGTCTATACAACGGAGTCATGGTCATTTTTTCTCTCGAATTTGAGACAATGTTACTCCGCAGGCTGGAATCCTTATCATATCAGATAGATTGCAGGCCATTCGCACTGCCCTAAATGCACCTCACAGTGGATGGCATCCTCCGTCGGCTAATCATGATTACTACATCCGGCACATGGCTTCAAATTTCAATTCACGGTTCAAATGGCCAAGGGTAAGAGGTACCTTATAAATGCAACGTATAGTTCAAGAAAGGAGGGTTGCGATTGGTACTTGGATACTTTGGGTACACTATCCCGTGACATGGTGGATTGGGCCCTTCGTTTTAGGGAGAATTTATGGCTGCAACATTATGACAAAGGTTGTCGGTATGGTCACATGACGACGAACCTATCGGAGTGTATAAATGCAGTGCTGAAGGGAATGGGGAACCTTCCCATAGCTGCGATTGTTAGGACAATGTATGAGAGGTTGCAACAACTACTTGTGTGCAAAGGTCGCGAAGCACATGCTCAATTACAGAGTGGACAGATATACTCATAGCGGCTGTTGGCAGCTATAGAAAAGAACAGAGAGAACGTGCCGATAATGTGAGTCACCCATTGTGACCATATGGCATCCGTGTTCAGTGTCGAGGAGGAGGAGCCGATGGATGGATGGTCCTAAACTTCATATCACATTCGTCTTAATGTGCGTACATGCGACTGCGGTCTATTCCAGTCGTTACATTACCCATGTCGACATGTCCTGGCGGCATGTGCAACTGTGAGCATCAAGTAAGGGCATTTCGCCGATCTCATATACAACATGGCCTCTGTTTTCAAGGTATATAGATAGAGTTTTCACCGATACCCAACGAAAAGATATGGCCTACATGGTTCGGTGCACGCCTAAAGCCCAACCCAGCTATGCGACGGGAGGTAACAGGAAGACCAGTCTCTACTCGGCTACGAAGAGATAGATGCCGTTGAGCGTATAGAGAAGAGATGTGGGCTATGCCAAGGGAAGGGATGCACTAGATGAGGGTGTCCCAATGCTCCGCAGTCGGATCCATGACTACTAACGGTTTAGAGTTTAGGTGTTGGATTGCTTTTTGTAAGTTTTATGAATAATGAAACAATCTATTTATATCTATTGTATTTGTTTTTATGTATAATGAAATAATCTATCTTTATGTTTATTGTATCTGTTTTTCTTTAGTCGTGTTGCTTTTATATCAAGCTAAAGCATTAACGTAAAAAGCACAACTCATGGTCGTAATACTACATATTATATAGTCATATATGAAAAATCCGATAACCTAACATACAATGATATCATATTAAAACCCAGATAATGTATAGAACATAAAAACATCTATCCAAACTATATACTAACGCCATTCGTCTACAAGATCCAAATAGTGTCCAGTCCCACATCCACGAGGACGAGTCACCCTCGGAGGATGAGCTGGCCAAGTACCAACACCTGGGTGGCTCGTAGTGGGGGGTGTCCACTGTGGTAGTGGTGGTGGAAGAACTACTCCATGTATAGGTGGTGGTGGAGGAGGTGGTAGCCAGACCGATCCCGACAGAGGTGGGTGTAATGGTGGTGGTGGAGTCTAATAATACGATGATGGTGCGGATCCATACTGATAGTGTGATGATGGTGCGGATCACACAGTGTTAAAGTACCACCATTAGGAACGATATACCAATGCATGAAAAATACAGAAACTAATAAAGGTAGTACCTGGTCAAATGTGAGGCCATCGATGCGACAACGTAAAGTCTGGATCCTGCTATCATGACGATTTCTATTTTGTTGCTCTAGTCCTGCCAATCTTGCAGAATAAAAATATTTGAACATAATTTAATTAATTACATTAATTAACACGCATTCAATGTCTATTACTTGTTAAATTAAAAATTATTCACAGTATGCACATACCTACCTGCAAGTGGGAACCTAATGACGTCATATCCTGCCAGATTAAAACATAGGAACCTATGGTAGATCCAGGAGACAAGAAGCGGCATGCAATCTACAGTGTCAGTCACATCACGTCCTGTCGCGATGAACAGTGAGGGGGTACATATGACAGAGCATGCAGTGCAGACCCCATGACAACTGGCTGCATCGATGAAAATCCTCCAACAGCGGCAGCAATCTCAAAGGGACAAGTGTAGCAGACTTGTCCGTGAACAGAAACCCCAATAAGTATTATTAGGTAGCATCGGGGCGTACTGACGGAGTGTACCCGGAGCTTCCCCAGCTGGAATGTGTGAAACTCTGTCCCTCAGCTAGGTCATCTTCACCTCGAAAACCTGCTTTCCTCCCTCTGGCTGTAGTGGCGGCCTGGCGCCAAGTAAATCCTCAACTCACTCCCACGTGGGGTGTCCATGCCATCGTTGGAAGTCTATGATACAACCTCCAATCGGTTCTACATCAGTGCGCAGACCAATGTGGTAGGCAACACCCTAGAGCGTAATGTATTTGACCTCACCCCATGGAATGTGGAACGTGTGGGTCTCGGGCCTCCACCACTCGACAAATGCAGAGATCAAGAAATTGTCACACATGAAATTCCTTAACTCTACTGCATGTCTAAATCCCGCCTCCCCAATATAAGGCAATAGGATGTCCGGAGAGGGGAGGCCTAGGATCACACGGCTGGCAACAGTGACCGGGGTCTCTGCAATATCCGTAACATTTACTCTTGTATATTAATCTCATCTAAACCATTAATTGTGTTACCATTACTAAAAATTCTAAATCAAGTAGATAAACATTGATAATAAATACAATAGATATCGTACGAATACAATTTGTGTTGCTAATATTCATAGCACTTACTAAAGATAGGACTCTCAAACAATATGTAAAAAAATTAAATCATTCATATTGCACTATTTTAACCTGACAGTTACATTTGGACATGACTTCAATTAATTACCTATTAATTTCACTAACCTATTAATTAATAATTACCTATTTTATTTATTTAACTTAAGTTACAATTAGTTACCTATTTATTTATTTCACTTAAGTAATAATTAGTTACAATTAATTATACAAAATATCAAACTATATTATACCTGATAATATATATAAATTGCCTAACTTTATCTAATGACTAAGTCTTACCACATTAATTAAGTTGCTAAAACCTAAACATCTAAACTAATTATTCACTGAAAATAAAACAAAGAAAAACTACTAATCTTAAAATCTAAAGCTCCAGTCACGTGCCAAGTAGCATTCAATCTATTGATGTTTTCATCGCAAACATATTTTCAAGGGACCATATTTACTTAAGGAACTTGAACTTGAACATTTAGAAACTAACAAAATTCTTAAAAAAATTATTCAAATGCCCAACAATTTCGGCTGCTGTGACTTTATATATGCATTCGAACATATCTTAAATGCTGAGATCCAAATTAGACAAATAGTACATATCTCGAATACTGAAATCTCTTTTTCAGTTACCACATATCTCGGGTGTTCAGTTCCCAATCTCCACAATAACATATTCGACGTCGCCCAATCACAACACGGGATCTCAGACGCGATATATGTTATATTTTGAACTTACCCCTCAACATCCAAAATGCGTAAAAATACACATTTTTGTAAATACCCCACTTAATATATTTTCGTAATTTATATATTTATTTAATTTAAATAAAAAAAAATCCCCAACTTTAGTTGATACTTTGCATCTACATCGATTTATTTGTCATTGTCATCCATACCATAAGATTCCGATGACCTACTTCCATATAGAAAAAAAAAATATTTTTATTTTAAATATTTTTATTTTTAACTCTTCCATTTTCTTTTTTGCATAATTATGAAAAATTAGAGAATAATTACTGAAAACAAAATTATGCCTTTAAAAAGAAAAAAAAAAAAAAAAGAAGAGCAGCATTTTGAGTGTTGTACTATTTATATACTAAGTTAAAGAAACAGAACAGAAAACATTACAAGCAAGCAGAAAACAAGACGATCTGGGTTAGGGAGGAAATTAAAGGAAACATAGAAACATTGATATGTGACATATTTTTGGTTTACATTCCTATTGTGAAAATAGTAATAATAATAATAAGGCTAATGTTGATCCCATTCCATCCAGTTAGATTGACTTCCAACTCTTGGAATGCTGTTGACTCTTGAGAATTTATCAACCTTAAAATTGGCTCCACACATTGCACCTTCACTGTCTATTCTTGGCATTGCCTTCAACTTGTTCATTGGGTGCTCAAAGCTCATCAAACCCCCTTCACTGTGGAACATACACCCTGCATTCCATATTCATTCCAATCCCAACAAAACTATCTTGTCAATCCTTACTAAATTCTAATCATAATTATTAATTAAACATAATTTATAATCTTCATTTTGGTCACTCAAATAACTCACATGTACTCTTGCCCATTGGAATAATGCATTAGGCTCTAATTTAAAGGAAACTTTTCACCAATTTGATTGGACTTTGAAAGATAATAATAAATCCTAAAATCTAAAATAAATAAAAAAGTATTTATTAATTTAATTACCTGTTGGAAAAGGAGCAAATGATTTGGCACAACCCTCTTTGATAACTTGCAGATCATCAGAGATCACCACAGATCCATCAGCTGCAATTCCCCAATACAACTTCACCCCTCCATCAGAACCCTGAAACAATCATAATCGTAATTCAGCAATAATCAAAATTTATTTAGGAATTAATATTAATTAATTAAGTAATTAATTAATTACCAGTGCTGCAAAGACACTGCCAACCTTGCTGTCATAGACAACAAAGGCAAAGCTACCATCAAGTTCCTTGACAACCTGATCTGCAGGGTATGGACCTCTGTCACGTAGGGTCTTGTAAGCTTCAATCACAAGCATGGCTTCATTGCTTCCCTTTGACAATCCATACTGCTTGTTCATGTATGATAGATTCTTCAAGCTCCCCAAGAACACACAATATATGTCATCAAACCCACAAAACAACCTGCCAGTAAAGTAGCTCTCTTTATTAGAATAATCTAAATCAATTATTTAAATTTTGAATTGTGAAAGTATGGTAATGATAATAATAAATAAATAACCTTTGGTTATTAAGAGAGAAAGGATTATCAGGGCGGACATAAGCTAAAACAGCAGCATGGCCAAAGCTGATAGAGCAAGTGTTGTTTGGATGAAGGGAAAGAAAATCTCTGAGAGTCTCTTCAGGAATCTTAGGCTTCTTGGAACCTTTGTAAGAAGCTGGACTATTCAACTCATCTGGTGGATTTGCAAAAGCCTTGTGGAATATGGCCAGCATTTTTCTTTATTGGTTTTGGCTTAATAATAATGATAATAATGATTTAGCTATTTGTAGATCAAAGGGAATGAAATAATGCAGGGTTTGGAGCATAGGAGAAATTCTAATATTTATATGGTGGCAATGATAGTAAGTAGTACCTAGCCATCTTCAAGTGTTAAGAGGGTGGCGTGTGTGTCTTCATCAAGTTTGTGGGCGTGGGACCTAGTTTGGTGGATAAGCATCCAGATTTTGGTTCTTATAGTAAGATATTTTCTTGTGTGAAATTATATTCTAACAATTAAGTTGGAGGATTATATAAAAAAGAAAATTATTAAGAGGCATGATTGTTAATTCCTTTATGAGTAATAACTAATAACTAATAAATCATGCCAATAATTTTTTTTGGATACTTTGATCTTGCTTTCTATATGTATGTTTGTGTTTATATAACTTTTTTATAGGTTGCACAAATTTTTTTCTTTATTTTCTTGTATAATTAACAATTTGATTTTTATGCACGGATATTATAAAAGAATTTTATATAAATAATTAATTGTGCATTATCATATAAATAAAAATAATTAATTTTTAATTTGTCATTTAAAAAATTATTTAAAGACATGAACTGAATTGGATAATTTTATACAAAGTTTAATTATTTTATTAGTTATATAGTTTTACTAAATTTGTAATTAAGTCTTTATATTTTTTTTTCGGGTCAAGTACGATTTTAGTTTTTAAGGTATAGACAAAAAATTTTTTTTGTTCCCAATCTTTTTTTTCATACAAAACCGTCCCTAAAGTTTAAAACTAAATTTTAAAATCATTATTTTTATTTAAATTTTAAAATTTTGGACCAAATTACTCATAATAAAAACTTATAAAATAAAAAAAAAATAAGAGAAAGAGAGTGTTTTTTCTCCTGCAAAAATAAGATGTCCACGATCCACCTCTGCTTCTGCTTCCACCGCCACCTCCGTACAATTTTTGGTCTCTAAGATAAGGACGATTTTAAAACCAAGTTAAATCTTAGGACAATTTTTCGACCTATACTTTAGGGACCAAAATCGTACTTAATCTTTTTTTTTCTTTTTAATTAAATTTTTACACTGCTTTTAGTTTTATAATTAAGTTATTGTTAGTGTAAAAAATATCCACAATTAAAAATCTAATTAAATCGTTAATTTTAACGTTTTTAATATAGAAATGAACTAATTACAAAGTTTAGGAATCTAATTAAAAAATATAGAAACCTAATTACAAAATTAGTAAAATTATAAAGACTAATAGAGTAATTATATTTTATAAAATTATGTAAAATTCTTTAAACTCGTTACCTAAAATTTTTTACACTATTAGGATATCTAAATTAAATAAATAATGAAATGTGTATAATAATAATACAAAAATTTTGCAGTTAGTTAAAATGTTAAACTTAGTTAATTTAAGTGTAAGAAGCTATTAATAAATAAGATTTATTAGGCTCTTTTGTTGTTTTCTTTCTCAAGACGAAGTATGTGGTCCTACTTTGTCGCTTTCATCAACATCTTTTAATTTCCCAGTTCCTGATTGCTATTACCATGGGAGAGAATGATATCACTTTTCCCTTGTTTGGGCACAAAAGTCCCTCAATCATGCAAGCAATGGACAAACTAATCATTCTTCTTTCATCCACTTGGAATTTTTATTTTTTGATAAAAAAAATAATATTTATTATGAATAAATATTGTTTTAATCCCTAAAATTTAGGGTCAAAATTAAATTCGTCCTTAATCTTATTTTGGATTTAAAATCTTCCCTCAACGTTTCATTTGGTATTAAAATCGTCCTTTCAACTTTTTTCGGACAAAAATATCTTTATATTTTTTCTTACCCTAATCCCATCGTTCAGTGCCACTATCACCACCTTTATTACTACCAATTATTCCTCTTTTCATATTTATTCATTTTAATCCATCAACAACAACACAACACAACATAACATTCAAATTTAAAAATTCATCATCAACAATGTAACATTCAAATTCAAGAACAATATTAACAACCTCATTTATTTCAAAGAGATTGGAAAGAGAGTGAGACTGTCGAAAAGAAAGGGGAAGCGAGAGAACAAGAGAGCGAGAGAGAGAGAGAGAACTCAAAATTGTGGCTACCACCATCGAAACCGCCGCCACTGTTGCTCTTAAAAATTGTCGCCGGAAAAGGAAGGAAAAGGAGATCTAGAACTAGAGAAGTCCTTGCAAACACTAACAGAGAAGCAGAAAAGTTCAACCTCAATGTTCACCACTATCTCCGACGCTTAAAAAATATTTGTTTTAAATGCAACATCAAATCCAATAACAACAACAACAACAACAATAAAGCATTCAGATTTTTTATAAATGAAAAACTTAATCAATTACAGAAAATGACAAACGATATCCAAAGCAAAGTAGAGAAAACAATGTCACTGATTTATGCCGCCACTGCGATGTTATTGTCGGAGAAGGTCGTCGACAGCCGACAAGGTAAACGGTGACGGCGCCGTGACCGACGCCGAAGAGGAAGGCGACGACGGCGGAGAGGATGCTCTTCAATGGCGAGGCGAGGCGAGGGCGACCGTCAATCTCGACGGCGGTAGAGGAGTCCTTAATAGCAGATTTCTGTCGTGGTTTCCTCTTTCAACACATGCAACAACAACAACACAATAACGACACCATTTTAAAGAGTACCGAAATTAGGAAAAAGATGCTCATGAGGAAGAAGGGGAGTGGGTTTAGAGGGTGGTCTGATTAAAAAAAAGAGGAAGAGAAAGAGAAAGAGAAAGAGAAAAAGAAAGAGAAAAAAGAGTGTAAAATATTAGAATAAAGAAGTATTTTTTTAAATAAAAAAAGAGGACAGCCAAACAAAAAAAATAATTTTAATATCAAATAAAACATTAAAAATGATTTTAAAACCAAAATAAGATTAAAAACGAATTTATTTTTGACCTTAAACTTTATGAACCAAAAGAATATTCATTTCTATTTATTATCTTATACTTCTCCGCTTAATTTTTTTGTTTATCTTTTATCGGAAGCTGGCTATTTTGACCTTTCAAAAAAAGATTGAAATATTTGTCCATTTATATACAAATATTAAAAATTGAAAATGTTGTGGTAAAATAAAATAAAATTTTCGGATAAGCCATTGTATTTTGTAACATCCTGTGGGTTTGTAATTGTAAGTTGTAACTGCTGCATGTGTTCTTATCCTTTTTCTATCTTTATCCACTCTATCACTGTGAGCATGAGCTTCAAGATTCCTTCAATAATAAATTTCACGGTGAAGTTAGCTCAGCTTTTTATTTTTCTCATTATTATGTGGACCATTAAGACCCCACCTCGTGATTATTCCGGGTAAGGTCTAGTCTCAATTTTATGATTCTATGGACTGTACATAATTTGGTTGCATAGATATTTATGTAGTAAAATTCAATCCGATTTCTCTCTATTTTTAATATAATTTTTATTAAATTTTTTTAAATATTTTATTATTTTGAGATAATATAAGTTTTTGTTAAAAAATTTATCAAATAATAACAAAAATTAAATTTAAGAAGATTTTATTTATTAATTTATTATTAAAAAAGTCTTTCACTCATAACGATTAAGTGAAAAAAGACTACCATAAAAAATAATGTCACAAAAAAAAATACAGCACAAAAAATTTATAAAAAAAATTGTGATATTAATGGTATTAGTATTAATATTGATAGTAGTAGAAGAAATAATGATATCATCATAAGATAAGATTATAGAATAAAAATAGTAAAAATAAAAATGATAATGATGAAGATAAGAAAGATAATAATAGTAGTAGTGGTCGTTGATAAATTTTGTGGGGTTTAAATTTCACACATTATAAATAAAATTTTATAAAACTAATTTATGTTGCTGGATTTTTTAATTAAAAAATTGTATTATCTCAAAATAATAATGTTAGTGTCGAAGTGTCTAATTTTTAAAAAAAAATTGCATTGTTCTTTATGAAAATGGATAAGAGTCAAGCCGAGTCTTTACTCATCATAATTAAAAGAGAAAAAAAAAGTATAAAAAACTAATTATTAGTTAATCAATACTAGCCAATTTTATTTAGAATTTATAGTTTAGACTTTAAAGTGCAAGCTTAAAGGTTTATATGATTTAAAATTTAGAATTGACAAAATAGTTTTTTTGTGGGTTAATATAATGAGGTAACCGTTAATGCGGTACTCAAAAAATTCAACGCTGATAAAAAAAATTTCTAAAAGAAATTGATTAAATAGTCTTTTGAATAATTTAAAAATATGATAAAATAATTAATAAATATTATATTTTTATATAAGTAAAAAGTTTTTATATTTAATAAACGATTTATCCATTTGATTCTAATTTTTATAACAGTATTTGAATAAATATTTAGAAGATGTACAAAAAATTTAAAGCAAAATTTAACTTTTAAATTTTTTATTTTATTTTTTAAAAAAATATGGTCATTTACAAAAAAAATTTACTTGATATAAAATTACCAAATTTTGAAGAAGAAAAGATATTATTTTTCTAATGATGATTGTGAAGAATTACATCAAAATATAATCTCTAAATTTCTTTTAAAAAATATATATTTAATATCTGGTTCCTTTTATCGCATTTTTTAATCTTTCAAGATCTTATTTGTTATTAGTATGATTATTTTTATCACCAATATAAATTTTTGAGTATTATTTTAATAGTTTATTCTAATATAATATCATAACATAATAGGATTTTTTTAAATAAATAATTTAATTATTTTATTTACTAATATAGATAATTTAGACATAATTTACGTTTTTTATCCTGTTACTTATCTCATTTACCGTGTAAACAAATTAATTATGAGTATTGTAAACGAGATAAGACGCACATTTTAAACACGTATCACGTGATATGTGAGAATTGACGAAGTCCACATATCTCGTTTACAATGTAAACAAGATATACTCATAATTAATCTGTTTATACTATAAACAAGATACGTGTTTGTAAGTATAAAAATATTAATAATTTAATTTGTATCGATTTAAAAAATAAAAATCAATGTATTTTGTTACTATTTAAATCGAATGGAATATTAATAAATGTTGTAGTTGCATCATTAAATTTGAAAAAAATTAAATATAGGAACAATTACAGAAATTGTGTTTATTTTATTGGCATCAAAATCTTCTACTACGTACGATTTTTTATGTTTTTCAATTTTTCATATTCTAAGTTCCTATTTACTGAAATAAAATATTTGGAGATGAATTTTATCCAAATACAACTTTTGAAATGGCAAGAAGCAAATGCAATTTTTCATATCTCTATAGAAATTCTTACTGGCAGTAGCGGTTTATAGAAGAACGTAAACTGCTACTAGTAGTCGCGGTTTACGTAGGTTAGCATTTTACACAGAAACCGCTATAGGCAGCAGCCGTTTCTGTTGAGTGTGGCATGTGCATAAACCACTACATACAGACAGTAGCAGTTTATGTGTTGGGTGGCGTGAACATAAACCGCTGAAGGCAGTAGCGGTTTACGTTGAGTGTGTGTGCGTGGTGGTTGGTTATATATACCCCTCTAAGGCATTGAGGTAGAAGAGGATTGTCATTTCTCACAAATGAATGGTGAGGAGAGTTTTGTGACTCTAGTTCATTGCTCTGGGAAAATTCAAAAAAGCAAAAGGCATGGTGTTAAATTTAGATAGGGAACTGCTTAGTGTTTTTATCTGGTCATCGAGTACATTGGTAGAGATAAAACACAATATATTACAGAAGGTGGGTGTGTGTGGGACAAAGTGGGTAAAAAAATTGTTCTACAAAATTTTCATTGCCGTTTTGTCGGCCAGTGTGAAGTATGAGACATTTTTGATAGGGTCTAATGAAGACATTCAGATCTTGTTTCACTGTTGGCGGAGTTTTTTGGAGGTTAGAATACCCGAGCTTCTTGCGAAGTTTGAAGATGGCGTCGATAGCTCTAGGGCATCGACGCCGAATCCTCAGTCAATGATGATGGATGGTGCCTCGACGTCGATGCCTGTGGTAGCACCTTCAGGTCTGATCCCTGATCCTCCACGTGTTGCGGCTGGTACTGATGGTGTGCCTCGTGGTGTTCCTGATTTTGAAGTTGAGGCCGGACCGGATCGAGTTGAGAATGCAATGTGGGACGATGATTCGGACGATAAGCTGGTCAACATTGGTGGGGACAGTGATGATGATATTCCGAGCAATACACATACACCCCACGGAGCTTCGGCTTCCGGCACACAACAGTATCCTTCACACTTGTCAACCTTGAACTTGGAAGCCATCGGCCAACAGCAGAACGTAGAGGCAACCTTCGCGGGCCAGGGTCTGCATGATGCGACTGCTTTGACAGACTTTCAGATTGGCCAATCCTTCCAGAGTAAGGAGGAAGTTATGTTAAGTGTAAAGGATTACAGCATCCAGCGTGGAGTTGAGTACAGGATGATGGAGTCAGACCATCTCAAATACAACGGGAGATGTAAGGAGTTTAGAAAAGGATGCACATGGATGATCCGTATCACGCTGCAACAAAGGAAGAGCACCTGGGAAGTTAGTAGGTACAACGGACCGCACACGTACTTGGCCACATCGATATCGAGCGACCACAGACAGCTTGATTACCATGTCATATGTGCGACAATGTTTTTGTTGGTCAGAGCTGATGCCTCAGTTACGATTAAGGTGTTGCAGGAAGCACCAGAGGCAACCTATGGTTTCAGGCCTAGCTATAAGAAGGTATGGATGGCAAAGCAGAAGGCAGTAGCACAGATCTATGGTGACTGGGAAGAGTCTTATGGTGAGTTGCCTCGTTGGATCCTTGGGGTGACATCCACCATGGAGGGTACGATTGCTCTGTTGAAGACCTCTCCGGTTAGAGTGGGTGATCAGGTTGATGAATCAACAGTCTACTTTCATCGTCTTTTTTGGACATTTCCTCCATGTATTGAGACTTTCCGACACTGTAAGTCGCTAGTCATCATCAATGGTACGCACTTGTATGGCAAGTATGGAGGAACTTTGTTGTTGGCTATTGCTCAAGATGAAAACTCGAAAACTCGAACATTTTGCCCGTTGCGTTTGCACTTGTGGAAGGAGAAAATGCAGAGTCCTGGGCATACTTTCTATCCAACCTGAGAAGCCATGTGACTCCACAACCAGGTATTCTGGTGATATCTGACAGGCACATTGGCATCAAGGCGGCACTAGAAGCACTTGATAGTGGTTGGCGACCTCCCCATGCTTATCGGGCATTTTGCATTTGGCATGATGCCACAAAATTTGGGCTCAGCTTCAAGGGGCAAGATTCAAGGAGGTTACTGGTAAATGCTACTTATGCAAAGACAGAGGCCGAGTTTGACTATTGGCTTGATATAATGAGGACAGAGAATCCGGCTTTGTGTGATTGGGTAAACATGATGGAGTATGAGAGGTGGACACAGCACAAGGATGGTGGCAGACGATATGGTCACATGACGACCAACATATCTGAGTGTGTCAACTCTATTTTGAAGGGCACCAGGAATCTACCAGTGACGTTGGTGAAGTCTACATATCTACGGCTTGCAGAGTTGTTTGTTGTTCGAGGTCAAACGACAGAGGCACAGCTAGGATCTGGGCACCAGTTTTGCCAGGCGCTTGTGAAAGTCATTGAGCGGAACTTGAGGGATTCAAGGTGCTTCACAGTGACACTGTTCGACAGGCATCAATTTGAGTATATCGTGACAGAGACTACTCCTACAGGTAACTTCTCATTGGGTACCTATCGAGTTTCTCTTATAGATCGCACCTGCGACTGTGGCCACTTTCAGGCCCTGCACTACCCCTGTTGCCATGCAATCGCATGCTGTGCTCAGTCGCGGCTAGATTGCGCCACGTATGTTGATGAAGTTTACAGCATGTCTGAGGTATTCAAGGTGTATCAAATGGGCTTTGCACCTTGTATTTCAGAGGGGCTTTGGCTGCCATATGACAGACTGACTGTGATCCCTGACCCTAACATGCGACGAGCTAGAGAAGGGCGACCACGATCCACCCGTATCTGCAACAACATGGATGAAGCTGACTCTAGTAGACCAAAGCGATGTGGCCTATGCAGGCAACCCGGCCACACTCGTAAGAGTTGCTCTCAGCGAGGTTCCACGGTCGGGTCCTAAGATTAGATGTTTTATTCACGTTGTATTATGTTATGTAGTAGTTATTGTTCATCTTGGTTATTAGTTGTGCTATCCTAAATGTTATGAGCTCGCATTAGTACGCTATTTTCATGTAACGGTTTATTTGTTTTGTGTAATGCATTAGAACTTTGTAATCTTGTATTGATGTATTTGTATTTCTTCAAAACTAAAAACAATTGAAGAAGCATGCAACAGATACTTGTGAAAATATATAGTCATACAGTCATCAACACATTTATAAAACCAACCATAGATACTTAAAAAAAGATAGGGTCACACAATTGTACCTACTAAGTTTGGAACATAACTCTCGAAATAAACATGAAATCATACGGTGCTGGAAATAAATAAATAAGATACGTGGAATGCAACTACTAAAACAATCACAAAGACAACTACCTACTTGTGACCATCATCCGGGTCATTGTCCCCGAATGCGACAAGCAGATGAGAACATGTGCCACATCGAGGAGGACGCCTCACTCTAGTAGGTCAGTGGGGCTGCTGTGCAACAACGTTAGCCGAACGGTCCGCTCCAAATGCAGACTGGGGCGTCCCTCCCATGGTGAACCAAGTGTCCAATGGGCTACTTGCGGGCTCGTTCAAGTCCACCATAGACTGTCTCTGATAGTTCGGTATCTGATACTCTGGTGCCTGGATCTGGATATCTGGCATCTATGGGTGGTAAGCTGGGGCATCGAGCTGGATATCTGGCATCTGCAAATGGTAATCAAGTGCATCAACCTGGATCTGGGACTGATCGTCATCCTCCCGCATGATAGTCGTGAACTCTGCGTAGAACTGTGAACTACCCATCTGATCGTCTATGTCCATGGTCATCGTTGTCGTACCAAGATCAGCATACATCTGTGCAATGTCATGGAATGCATGAGAGCTGCATTCAGTTGTGAATGTCCCGCCCCCAGCCCCAGTCGCCGTGTACCCGCTAATTCCACCACCAATTTGGGTACCACCCCCAGCCCCCCTACATCTAACACTGGCCCGCCGAACACAGTGCTCGCTAATACCTCCGTCGTCCCCACCTGCATCATCCTCCTACATCATATCATCTAACCATCACCACTCCCGACCTGTGTCCCGGGTACCAATACGACGGCGTCTCTCGACAAGCTTGTTGTCCGATAACTGTGATCTCCGTGGTGCCTGTGACGATCCTCTCTGAAAGGCCTCCGTCGGTATCTCTACGTGCCTGGGATCTGCAAATGTGGCTCCTGGGGAAAGGACCCTGTGCACCTTGCGGTGCCACCAATCTAAGAACTCAACGAAGGGGCCTGGATCAGCCACTCTGTCAATAATAAGGACTGAAACAAGTCTATTCTACCAGTGTAAATGCTAGACCTAATAGTAATAGGGGAACCACCTATCTCCGCCCGTCTCGTCCTTAGCATGTAGTCAGTCTATGTTCAAAGCCCCCTCGGGAACATGCTACACCCCGCCAAGTTGTGGGACCACCCTATCAACTTAATGCCACTCAATGATGGCAAAATATATCAAACTAGTAACCGCTTGCCATAACTAACAATGCTCCTCCGCAAGTATCTCAGGATGGACCACAGCTAGTACGTTGAGGGTAGAGTAAGGCTCCCATACAATCTGAAAATTTAACATCCTCGAACGTTATAACAGAATGTATATATATAATCATAATGATGAACTCCAACTAATGAAACCAACCACAAACATGATACTTACATCCCGAGTGGTCAATCGATCTAATGCAAGGCGATAGTTTATAACCCTTTGCTCCTTGCCATCATTTGGTGGTAAGTATGCGGTCCACCTGAACGATAGTAATCGTTTATAAAATGAAGGAATAACACAACATATCATATTTTTCAAGCTTCAAACGAATAAAGAATACCTGGATGCCAACGGAAACGAAAAATCCTCAAACCCAGAGGGCCTCAATGAGGGAAACCGCCAGAATATCCAACTCTGTAGCAAGTGGAGAGGACCTGCCAAGTTGGTAACATTTCTATTCGCCACCTGACACATGCATCGATACAACTATGCCAAAGCGGCGGACCCCCAGCTATAACTCCCCATGTCATCAAGATTCGCCACAAAGGGCAACCACTGTATATGAACCCGGTTCGCACTCTTGTCCCCAAATAATTAAGTGGATAACAACATCATGATATAGGCACGTGCGTATATGCGAACAATATCCTCGGCCGCATCTGTTGGTAACACCCTAAATCTCTGATGGAACCATGTGAAGTGGACTGTCATCTGCTTGACCTTATTCGGTGGTGGCAACTCACCAAATAACTCTTGAAACCATTCCCAAGCTGGTCGGCCATTCTCCATAAATTTTTCAAACTCTGCCAGACAACCACTAACGGCCTTCCCATCGACAGACAACCCAAGCTGAAACGCCATATCTTGCAGTGTCACCGTGCACTCTCCAAAAGGCTCGTCCAACCAGAACTAGCGGCTGTTTAGCCTGGCCAAATGGTACAATCTAGCCCTCTCTAAATAAGGAATGATCCTGTCATGCATAGGCATATTTTGTTACCGCCTCACACTGTAGATATACATACTTAGTTGCACCCAACAGGAAAGATATACACGAAGCATTTAAATTCTACTTTCTACAAAAAAAACCTATCTAATTACACCAAATAAATAAATTATACCATCACCAAACAATGAAACAGTTAAACAATTCAACTATTATTCAATTATCAAATCAAATTGTTAAATATTTAATTTATTAAATAATTAAAAAACCGGTTATAAAATTACATAACCAATTTTCAATCGAGTATAAAAAATAAATACGTTTTCGACAAAAACCGATTTTCTGGACTAAAGAACCGATTTTTTAAAAGAAACCTTTGATAAAAATCAATTATTTAAAATTAGACTTTTAAAATAAAATCTTTTAAAATAAAATCTTTTCTTGAACTTTTGATTTCTATCTTGTTTTACCTTTTCTTTCTTTCTTTATGTTCGAATTCTTTTAGGTGTTTTCTCTTATTTGATTTCAACATTTTTAAGTTTGGTGTCTTTTAGTGTTTTTCTCTTTATTTTTCGAAATTTGTGTTATTTGATTTCAAAATTTTTAAGTTTGGTGTCCGTCTAGTGTTTTTCTTTTCTTTTTAAATTTCAATATGTATATATTCGAAATTTTTTACTATCTTGGTTTCAGATTTTAAGTTTGGTGTCCGGTTAGTAATCTTTTTATTTAATTTAATTTTCTTGTTTATCTTTTCTATCTTTAAATCTGTATTTTTCTTTTTCTTTAATTTTCAAAATTTTGTTATCTTATCTTTAATTTAATTTCAATTTTTAAAAGTTTAGTATTTTGTTAGTTTCTCTTTCTTCCAAATTTGAATTTTAAAATCTATAAATTTTAAAACTTATCCAAACATATATACATATATACATGAGAATCCCAAAATGAACCAAAGCAGAAAAACGACAACCTGTTTATTCGAGTTAACCTGTAAGAGGAACAAACATAAAATACGAGGTGGAGATTCTATATACATATATAAATATAAACAAAATACGCCCCTGAGTCCCAAGAGTTCTTCGCTTCGTCAGAGTCTCTAGAATACAGAGTAGTGCTTCTCAATCTGCATCTGAAAAAATAACAATATTGTATGGGATGAGAACCGGGGGTTCTCAGCATGGTTAAGGTACCCACATATATAATAAATAAGGTCCCGGGAAAGCCAGAGGCAATCCTAGAACTCTGACACTCAAATTATAACTCTTAAAACAGTAAATTTTAAACCACAAGTAAGGTAGGTCATGTAAAGATCTTAAAGTTCTAACTCATTCATAACTTACCCCCTTGATCTCCCATCTCCTTCCAAACCTCCTGAAATTCCAATGCACAGACAAGCAAAACAGACAAGACAAGCACATACAGAAAGCATATATAACAAGTAGGCAATTAGCAATTAACATGAATAAATAATTAAGCAAGCCAAGACAATGCGCACGCAAACAAAACATACAAGTGCACATGATGCATGCCTACCCTACGGCTGATGATATCATCTATCAGTTATATAGCCAACTCGACACGTCTTGGTAGCTAACCATAGACAGAAATAGCCATTGCAAAGCAAGTGGGTTTGAGCTACAACTCCCTTGCTACTACCCGCTTAACCCAAAGCTAGTGGAATAACCACTACTGCGGCTACTACCCAAGCGGGTGTTTAAAAGCTCAACCCGGAGCAAGTGAAACGAACCACAACCCTTGCTACTGCCCAGGCATCACAATCACGGAACTGGAGCAAGTGGGACAAACCACCATCCTTGCTACTACCCAGATATCTCAAGCATTGACCTGGAGCAAGCGGGACGAACCACAATCCTTGCTACTGCCCATGTATCTCAAACATATATTCATTTATTACTCCATAATTAAATTTATTTCTTCATACTCTTCTTCCCTATCTCATATCCGGAGCAAGTGGACATCGCCACTGCCTAATATCCGGGGCCACAATCACATTTATTTACAAACCAACATCCCCGTTAACTTTTCAACTTACATCACCTCTTTACAATCTTTCTTCACTCACAAGTTATTATCCTCTCAATGTTCAACTCCCTTTCTATAATTAAATTTAAGTTTAGGACACTAGGGAGTAAAAATAGAGGTTTAGAAGTTCGAAATTAAGCTTTAAATCACAAAATCCTTGTTTGCTGAAACAGAGGCCACGCGTACGCGTGGGCGTACATTTTTCGTTTCTCGCGTACGCAAGCTCCTTGCTCGCATACGCGAGATGCCCAGCCCGAAAAGGTTGGCCACGTCGCGTGCAAGTAGCCGCATATGCAAGTAATGTAGAAGAGCAAAATTGTTGAATGCTGCAGAATTTTCAATTTTGTACTCCGAACTTCCGACGCACATAACTTTTTTGTTTTAAAACAATTTTCATCCGTTCTTTGAACGACGTAAACTTCATGGATCTAGTTTTTATTTGAAATAAGTTTGAAATAATTTAGAGGTTTGGAAGCCAAGTTATAGCTTGCCAAAAGTCGGCTAAAAATCAATTTTTCACAAAAATACTCTAACCTCTATTTTCACCAAAACATAACTCATTAACCATATTCACATAGTCATATCCTGCACTAAAACATACTATATCACAACCACACAGGCCCACACTCTTCCATATCCAATCATATCTCAATTTTAAATAGTTTTATTCACAGTATTTTGCATTCATACTTAATACAATCATCAATACATAAGCATTCTCAACCTACCACAAATAATCACTATCCATATCAAATATTATCATCAATCATCCAACATACAATCCAACCACTCAATTCAACAACACTAACAACAAGTACTCATATGTTCACTAATCCAATCAACCACCGACTTCAATCCAAGCTTATCCTATGGTCATCTAGCCTAAATTTTCACGAAACATTATATATTATATAGGAGAAACCAAAACCATACCTTGGCCGATTTCTCGTAAAGTCTGGAACACCTCAACTAGCACCATTTCACAAAGCCCAAGGTTCCAAAACACATACCAAACAGAAAACTCATCTACCACAACCCAATGTTCAGCTTTTCGATACCACCAATTCCATCAATAAGCCTCAAATAACCCACAACTCAATCTAATACCAATGAAAATTACTAAATTAATATGTCTTTCACTTAAATGCAGGTCTCACAAGGTTTATAGTTGTTCTCACCTTACAAAGAATCGAAGCAAGACCCAACAAATTTGCAAGGTCAATACGATCCTAGACATCAAAATTTAACCAAATCTCAACACCAAAACTTACCGAAAATTGAAATTGGAAAAGAGAGAATCGAAACTGAAATTGTGCCTTCCTTACCAAATTGATTACTGGGCTTTATAGAGCTCGACGTGGTGGACGCATGTTCGCAAACGGTGCGGTGATCGGAGCTCTGAATTGAAAGATACGGCAATTTGAATGAGGAGTAAGGGTTTGGAATGAATCTTCTTCTTCCCCTTTTGCATGATCAACGTGTTTCTCTTTGGGTAGGAGGAGAATGAGCTGAAGCTTATGTGTTTTAATGAGTTGAGTTGGGATTTGGGCCCAATACGGGCCCAGGTCGCCCGATTCGGCCAGTTCGACCCAATCTTGGGCCAAATTTTTTAAAATTAGTGTTAAAATTCATATTTTAATTATTTCTACCTCACTAAATCATAAAATTCTATTTTTTAATTTATTTGATTAATAATTAATTTATTAACTAATTGGTCACTAATTACTCGGGGTTTACATCCATCGCCCTCACCGTGTCGTTTTCTATATTCGTAGCATTCCTTTTTACAACTCTATCGTCGTGTCCATTCTCCTCTCTGCTACCACGTCTCCATGTCATCCACTACTCTGTGCTTTGACTCGCCATGGCGTCTTCCACTACGCCATTTTGAAAGTTACCCTTTTGTCATTTAGACTTTTGTATAAAATCTTGCTGTTTTTGTATAGGATGGATACTTTCAGCTTTATTCCTATGAAAATTAATAATTAGTTAGAACTATCAGAGAGATGGAAAATGAAGTCTCTGTGGAGAATGGAGCCCTGTGAAAAATGGGGATGGGGAGCAATATTTTCCCACAATGAAAAATGGAGACGGAGACGAAGAGCAAATCTGGGGGCAGAGATGGGGAGTAAGGAGGCATCTCCCGCCCCGCCCTGCCCAGTGGACATCCCTAAGCAAACTGCACGTTATTTTTTATTAATCCAATGTATTAATTTTTTGGCGTGAAATTATGGTTTCAAATCTAATTTATACGAATCAAAGAAAAAAAACCAATAAACGAGGTATTTTAATAAGTGATGAAAGAACATGCCAAATCAAAATGATTGGAAGTTGAATAAATTTAAATAAAATATTTATGTATTATTTTAAGTATTAAAAATTTGGATTATTTTAATTGTATTTTTTTATACAATAATTCTCTGCATCCAAGGGATTTCACTAATCAAGTCCAACCAAGTTGTTATACCCTCCTCTACATCCACGCGCTACGTAACTAACTTTTAAATGTAAACAACTTTCCACTTTTAACGTAAGCGGCAAATCTTCTTCTTCTACCAAATTTGCGCATGCAGGTTCTTCTTCTTCCCTCTTCCTCCTCCTCCTCCTCCTCCTCCTCCTCCTCCTCTTCCTCCTCCTCCTCCTTTTTTCTGATGTTGCATCTTCTTCTTCTTCTTTTCCTTTTTCGTTATCTTTCTCTTTCGTTATCACCATCACCAATAACACCAACATTTTGCAAACATCTTTATTGGTTCTGATTTTTCTGATACCATCATTAAATAATTTCGGTTCATTTCTTAGTTTATTTCGGTTCATTTGTGTGTTAATTGAGGTTCACTTGATGCTACTGATAAGTATTGACCAAGTTTTTTATTCCCTAAGTAATTTCAGTTCATTTCTTAGTTTAATTAAGGTTTATTTGGATCCAGAAATAAATTCAATGTGTATTTTGTGAATGATTGAGTCTTTTTGACTATTTGTTCAAATCTAAAGTAATTTCGGTTCATTTGTGTGCTAATTGAGGTTCACTTGAAGCTGCTGATAAGTATTGACCAATTTTTTTAACAAAGAAGAATGAAATTATTCATTATCACTTTATTCAATTGCATTAGATCCCACTCCATTATATTCAATTGATTCAGTTTTGAACAAGCAGTAAAAAGACTCAATCATTAACAAAAATACATCGAATTCATTTCTGAATCTAAATGAATCTCAAATAAACTAAGAAATGAACCGAAATTACTTAAGAAATAAAAAAAATTGGTCAATACTTGTCAGCAGCATCAGGTGAGCCTCAATTAAGATACAAATGAACCAAAATTACTTCAGTTTTAAACAAGTAGTAAAAAAGACTCAATCATCAACAAAAACACATACAATTTATTTCTGGATCCAAATGAACCTCAATTAAACTAAGAAATGAACCGAAATTACTTAAGGAATAAAAAATTTGGTCAGTACTTATCAACAGCATCAAGTGAACCTCAATTAATTCACAAATGAATCGAAATTAGTTCAATTTTGAACAAGCGGTAAAAAAAAAGATTCAATCATCAACAAAAATACATCGAATTTATTTTTGAATCCAAATGAACCTCAATTAAAAGAAGAAAAAGAAAAAAACGCAACAATAACAGCAGTAATAAAAGAATGAAGATTAAGAGAAAATACACGAAGAAGAAGAAGGAGGAAGGCGAAGAAGAAGAAGGAAAAACGCGAAGAAGAAGAAAAAGGAATGCGACGACGAAGAAGGAGGAAAGCCAAGAAGAAGAAGGAAGAATACGAAGAAGAAAGAACGCAAAGACGAAGACGAAGAAGGATAAATGTTGCGTTATTGAAATGCGCGTGTGTACACGTTGGTG
This sequence comes from Arachis ipaensis, assembly GCF_059453495.1. Classification (NCBI taxonomy): domain Eukaryota; kingdom Viridiplantae; phylum Streptophyta; class Magnoliopsida; order Fabales; family Fabaceae; genus Arachis; species Arachis ipaensis. The sequence continues at coordinate 24,767,308 of NC_142443.1, forward strand.
TAATGAAAGTGATTTTTGTTTTGGCCAATTTGGTTAGATTTAATACTTAGATGTATAGTTGAACTGTTTTTCATAATAATACACATATCTCGTATTTATCGTGTAAACGAGATAATTATGAATGTATCTCGTTTACATTGAAAACAAAATATGTGTATTTGTTCAAATTTTAAATACCTTGTTTGCAAATTAAACGAGATACGTGCAAAGTAAAACTTGGCTTATCTCGTTTATGTATAAACGACTATAAACGAGATACATAATTATTTCGTTTATATTGCAAACGAGTTAAGTCATGTGATGCAAATTGGTAAATAGGCTACTAATTTCACTACAACTGCCACTCATACGCCAGTTAGCCACAATGCCACATGCTTTAATCATTTTTTTTTTCATGTTTTTGGTTAGGGATGCATTAATGAGTTTATTCTCTCCTTATATATTGGGTCTTCAATTTTAAGGTTATAATTGAGTTAGCGGTTTGAAGTGATAAAAAGTAGGCGGGAAAAAAAACATTATCATAAAATGGACTACATTGGAAATAGAGAGCCCAAAGGAATTTTGCGTAAGCCTATGTAAACTTTTTTTTTTGATGATTAAGCCTATGTAAATTATATCTATGCATACTGTTGAGGCCCAAGTTTTATTATTGTTGTGTGTTATCAACTTCTTACGTATGGCAAAAAGTAATCAACATTTTAACCAAAAAAAAAAAAAGGTAATCAACATATTACCAAAGTTGTAAGAACCAAATCGGACATTAAACCAGTCAAAAAATTGGTTCAATAATTCAATAGTCTAATTGAAATTAAATCGTAAATAAACCGATTTAATTAAATATATAATAAAATTATTAAAAATTTAATATAATATTTTAAATAATCAAATTTAATGTGTTATTTTTAGTCACCAAAAAATAATCAAATTCAATATTTTTTAAACTAATAAAATTCAAAATTTTATTATTTTATATAATAATTTTTTTTTATTTTTATCATTAAAAATTCACAAAATAAAAAATTTTTAATTAACTTCTAAATTTTAATCTAATAATCAACAATACTCATTAAATCAATAACAAAAATTTAGAATAAAAAAAATTTCAACAATTATGATCATTTGTACTAATAAAAAGAAGAAGAAGAAAACCACAGCAAGAATCAAAGCTATGAGGTAGAAAAAAATAAGTGTTGATTAAAATAACATACTAACATATCAATATATTTAAGGGAATACACTTGTCTCGATCTCAGTTTTAAACATTGATATATATACTAACACTAAGTACTTCTAAGAACTAAAGATTAGCCAAGATTAGTTGTAATTAACTCTAAACTAACTTCAAAGTTGTGATGTTAATTTATCCTTTGCCTTGACATATTTGTTCCTTTTGATTCTTAGCCTTAATAACAATAGCTTCTAATAATCAAGTAATCAAGTAATCACTCAGCAACAATAGAAAAAAATAAACCTACATAAGAATTCTAACTTTTAGCAACAAAAAATAAATAAAAAAACTCAACATCTAAAGCCAAAATTTAACGTCAGAAAAACTAAGCAAAGAATCTAAACTAACTTAAACATACATTTAAAAAATCAGCAAATAAATTGTTTCATATTCAACAGAATCATCCAATTCAACTATTAACAAAGTCAGCAAGGCAGAATAAAACATTATAAAACTCAGATAGATAATAAATAATTAAATAATAAATTATTTATTTATTATAAGCAAATAGAATTAAAAAATTTAAAATGTATAATTCAGGGATTTACTAGTGGGAGTTTAACTTAGAAAATAAAATTAAGCGCAAAGATATAATTGATTGTGAAAAAATGCGTACCGGTGTTAAAATTAACTATATCGGCCTAAATCTGTCCAATACGGCGTGCGAGAAAACTAAAACTATAAAAAATGATGAGTAAAATATTTAGAATAGAAATCCGGACACTTATTTCAAAGAATTTGGCCAACGGGCTAAAATTACAAACGGGCCAATATTGGGGCCAAGCCATGGTATATAAGTATTTCACTTAGGGCATTTCAGCTCATTCTTCCTCATTAGAGAGGAGAGAGCCACAAAAGCGAGGGAAGAGAGGAGAGCAAGAACACTATTTACACCAAATTTTAAATTCACATAACTCACAAACCGGAGCTCCGATCGACAACCTGTTTGCAGCTACGTATTCGACTCGACTCCTTCTTCAATTCTATTGAACTATTGTGGTAAAGAATGTCAAAATTCTTGCCCTATTTTTAATTTTTCCTTTGATTTTGTATTTTGGGTTTGAGATGCTGAGAGATTTGTAATTTTGATATTTAAGAGAGACTTAACCTTGAGTTCTAGTGGGGTTTTGACTCATGAACACATGGTATAAGTTTAGAAAATTCTTTTTCTTTGACTTTTTCTAATTATGTATGAAATCCCAGCTTGAAATGTGAATTAAATTGGTGTAATTAGATTTAATAAAGAATGATGGCTTGCTTAGGTTGAGTTTGTATTGTAGTTTTGTGGCTTGGCTTGATTGCACATCATTTGGTGGAGGCTTGGTGCCGTTGATTGAAGTTTGGGTTGATTGGGGAGAAAATCCAAGTGTTGAAAAAACTGCCATAAAAAAGGTACGAGTTTTAGTTTCGGGTAGACATTATGTAAAGTTATGTGAAAACTTAGGTTATATGCCTTGGGATAGTGTTAAATGATGTATGTTGATGATGGTATCTGGTTTAGTATGAATTGCTTGTGTTGAATGACGTGTTTTGGCATGATTGTGACAATTGGATTCTCGATGAGTGATATATAATTGTATGAATGAGATTGGATGTGAAAATTGTGGTTCGATTGCCTATTAAGGTTATGATATGAGAATTTGAGCCAGAGGTCGTGATTGGGTGAGGTATCTCCATGATAAACCACTATTTTATGATATATTTTGGACTGAATTGAGTGGGTTTTATCAACTATTCTCACACTTATTTATGTAAATTTCATATTTTTAAGTTTTCTTTCGAATTTTGTGCTATGATTGAAAATATATTTCTTAGGCCTTAAAATTGTTAATTTTTTAATTCTCCTCTATTACCATTTGATGCCGTGATTTATTTGTTAAGTGTTTTCAGGTTTACAAGGTATGAATGGCTTAAAGAATGAAGATAAAGCATGTTAAAGTGGAAGAAACACAAGAAATTGAAGACCTTAGGAGCGAGGAGCGACGCGCACGCATGGCTGACGCGTGCGAATGACCAGGAGCGTCGTTCAGCGACGCGTACGCGTGGTCGACGCGTACGCGTAACCAACGCGTACGCGTGACAGAGCGTCACGTGCTGCCCTTAACAGAACTTGCTGGGGGCGGTTTCTGGGCTGATTTGGACCCAGATCCAAGCCCGAAAACACAGACTAGAGGCAGGGATAGAGCTGAGACTAGACTACACTTTTCCACTTTAGTTTTTGGATGAGTTTTGAGTTCTAGAGGGAGAAACACTACTTCTCTCAGGGTTTTTTATGTTCTTAGTTTTGTTTGGATTGGGATCTTGAGAGAGCTGCTACTACCTTCAATTGGAGTAATTGTTCTTACAGTTTTCTTCTCTATTACTTTTCTTTTTCCGTTTAATTGCTTGAATTCATGTTTGGATCTTGTTATTTTTGAATTTTATTAATGCATTGAATTATTTTTATGTTCAATTTTAGTATGTGTTTGATTATGCTTAATTATTGATAGTGCAAATTTAGATTTAATTAATTTCTTATGATTAATATGTCTTTTATTTACTCCGATTCTGTGTTTATGAAAATGGCATTCATGTTAATGGAGTAGATATTCCAACTTGGCTTAGGGGTTGATTAATTGGGATCCCTTGAGTTATGATACTCAAGTATTATCTGTAATTGGGAATTGCTTGCTAACTCAACTCTCACCAACTCTAGTCATTCCCCACGAAGTGACTAGAACTTGTGAGCTAGAGCTAGTAAAGCCACTTGACTTTCCTTCAATTGTTAGAGGATAACTAAGTGGAAGCAATGAACATTTACTATTCTACTTGGGAAAGACAACAAGGATAGAAACCCCAATTATCTCCCCTGACCAAGGCCTTTTATTTTAAATACATAACACCTCTTGTACTCATTGCTTTAATTCCTAGCCATTTATTTTTCTGTTCTCAATTTCAAAAATATTCAGAAAAATCCTAACCAATAATTTACATCATGTGTCAACTCTTTGGGAAACGACCCGGGATTCTACTCCCGGTTATTCATTATGAATTGTGACGTAATTCTAAATTGATAGTGGAATTTTCGTCAGTTAAGATTGTACTTACAACGCTGTTTTTATTAGAAATTCTTAACCGGCATTTTTTCCACCTATCAATTTTTGGCGTCGTTGCCGGGGAGTTGCATATGTGTGCTAAATTATTGGTTGGTGTAAATATATTTATATTTACATAATTGCAATTTTTCTTTTATTTGTGTATTTTTCGTTATTAGTAGTATTTATTATTTATTTTTCTTAGTATGTTTCTTTTATTGAATAACACGTTCATTACCGGATCCGAGCCTAGCCGCATTTGACCCTGAAATTGGAAAAACTATTTCACATATTAGGCGAGCTCGGCGTCAGTTAGCCTCTGAAGGTGGTGAAGGGGTTTTGCCCAATTCACCAAGCTTACCCGAGGTTGAGTCTGAAGCGTCATTTGAGGAAGAAACTAACTCCTCTCCTACTCAGTCAATTGACGCCTCTTCTGTTGATTTAGGTGCAGATACTATGGCAGCTCCTAGAAGGATTACTCTCAAGAAAGCGGGAGCTCCAAATTTTACTCTTCAACCATATCAAGTGCGTCATCCGAATTTAACTGCTAATTTTGAACTGAAGACCGCATTGATTAATCTGCTGCCTAAATTCCATGGTTTACCTGCTCAAAAGCCTATCAAGCACCTTAGAGACTTTCAAACAGCTTGTTCAACTACTAGGTGGCATGGTGCGGATGAGACTGCTATTTGGTTATATATCTTCCCATTTTCTCTAGAAGGAAAGGCAAAGGAGTGGTTCTACACTCAACCTGAAGCTGTTGTTACTAATTGGGATTTGCTTAGAAGGGAATTTTTGGACATGTTCTTTCCAGCAGAGGTCACAGACAGATTGAGGAAGGAAATTTCCTGCATCATTCAAGGTGAATCAGAGACTCTCTATGAGTATTGGGAACGCTTCAGGAATCTCCTTGACTCGTGTCCCCATAACATGATTGACCAGTTGGTGTTAATTAGCTACTTCTGCCAAGGCATGAAGCCTCAAGACAAGACCCTCTTGGATGCAGCGAGTAATGGATCTCTGAAAAAGTACAAGACGGCGACAGAAGTGTGGCAACTGATCACCGATCTAGCTGAGTCTACCCAACATACAAGGCAAAGGAATAATCATCCCAAGGCCATTGCGAAAGTTTCTTCTAGTAGTGAGACCGCTGTTCTCACCAAGACTTTGGGAGAGATGACCAATATACTCAAGCAACTCTAACTCAATCAGCAACAACCTCCACCTCCTCCACAACAACACTATCAACAGTTAGTCCCTCAGAGAGTATGTGGAATCTGCACTTGCTACTCGCACTATGATAAACCACTATTTCATGGTTTATCTTGTGCTCAAATGAGTGGTTTTTATTAACTCTTTACCCACTTATTCATACTATTTGCATGTTTTTACTTTTTCCTTCCTGATTTTGTGCTATGATTGAAAACATGTTTCGTTGCTGTTAAATTTTACTAATTTTAATCATCTCTTATTACCATTAGATGCCTTGATATGTGTGTTAAGTGATTTCAGGGATTATAGGGCAGGAATGGCTTAGAGGATGGAAGGGAAGCATGCAAAAGTGGAAGGAATACAAGAAGTTGAAGAAATTGCTAAGCTGTCCAGCCTGACCTCTTCGCACTCAAACGGTCATAACTTGAGCTATAGAGGTCCAATTGACGCGGTTCTAGTTGAGTTGGAAATCTAACTTCTGGGGCTTCAATTTGATATATAATTTGCCATAGCGGCCATACAGATAGGCAACGTGAACGTGTGCTCCACGCGGACGCATCGCAGTGACGAAAATCAGCGTGGTAGATTTCGCCCCCAGCGATTTCTGGGTTGTTTCTGGCCCAATTTTCGGCCCAAAAAACATAGGTTAGAGGCTATAAAGTGGGAAAATTCATTCATTCATCAAAAAAATAGCTTAGTGATAGATACAATACTCATAGTTTTAGGTTTTAGATGTAGTTTTTAGAGAGAGAGGTTCTCTCCTCTCTCTTAGGATTTAGGATTAGGATTCCTCTTGAAGGTTAGGTTTATTTCTTCAATCACAGGTTCAGTGTTCCTTTTATTTATTTTCCCAATTTAATTTATGAATTCCCATGTTAGATTTGATTTCTTTTATTTAATATAATTTGAGGTATTTCAGATTTAAGATTTCTTTCTTTTATTTATGTTACTGTTGCTTCCCATCTGAAGGCATTTTTATTCAAGTAGATTTTCTCCCTTTTTGCTTTGGTTAAGTAATTTGAGACACTTGAGTTATCAAACTTATTGTGATTGATGATTGTCATCTTTGCTAGTTGATTTGTATTCCAATAACTCTAGTCTTTCCATAGGAATTGACTAGGACCAGAGGAATCAAATTGATTCATCCACTTGACTTACCTTCATAGTTAGAGGTTAACAAGGTGGAAGCAAAATCCAATTCTCATCACAATTGATAAGGATAACTGGGATAGGATTTCCAGTTCTTATACCTTACTAAGAGCTTTCATAATTATTAATTTATTTTTCTTGCCATTTAAATTACTTGTTCCTTATTTTAAAAAAACCCAAAAACATATCTTTTTACATAACCAATAATAAATCATACCTCCCTGCAATTCCTTGAGAAGACGACTCGAGGTTTAAATACTTCGGTTATAAATTTTATTGGGTTTTGTTACTTGTGACAACCAAACTTTTGTACGAAAGGATTCTCTGTTGGTTTAGAAGCTATACTTACAACGCGATTAATTTTATAAAATTTCTTTATCGGTAGAGAATCTGATCGTCAAAATGGGTCGATACCGACTTCCAGGGGTTAGTTACCTTCTTTTCAACACCAATATTCTATTTTCTTTGTTTGTTCATTGTTGCATTTGCATATTTGATTGCATGTTTGTTTGATTTTATGCATTTAGTTACTACTTGGTTGAAGTAATATTTTCTTTTTCAAGAAATTTTTATAATATTTCACTAATTTAAATTGAAATTTTTTTTGTTAAATTTGTTTGAAGTTGTATTTGGAACATAGTTTAAAAAGCTAAGAACACACAACCCGTAAGATTTTGAGCCTAATTACATGGTTACACTATTTAAAGCATGAATTTTATTCTTGTGTGTTTTCTTCCCTATGATTGCAATCTTTGCTTTGTTCCATTCTATATGTCCACTATTTAGTGTATTTACATGCTTGCATATGATTGAGACCATTACTTGTTATTAGCTCACTTATCCCAAATAGCCTACCCTTTCAATCACCTTTGTTTACCACCTTGAGCCTTTTAACCCCTTTCTGTTCTATATTTTACCACATCACTAGCCTTAAGCGAAAAAACAAATTAATTACTCCAAATTGAATCCTTGGTTAGCTTAAAGATAGTGTGTTAACCAAGGTTGCGAAAACCGGACCGGTCATTGAACCGGTCAAGTAACTGGTTTAGTGGTTCAATGGTTAACCGTGGTCGAACCGTGGTTGAATCGGTTTAATTAAAAGGTTAGGAATTTGGTTTCAGAAGAGTGATCTTAAAGTCTCAACGCATACAAGTGTCTCTCAAATGTTGATACAGAGCATCATCAAAACAAGTCTTAAGACAAAATGCAGAAAAAAAAATGTTCTTCTTTCCAAGCTTACGTAGGGATGCCCTTGAGCTCTAACATTTCCTCCAAAAGCAACCAAATCCAAGATTCAACACTGCAGACTTCAAGAACCACCACAAACACTCAGATACAATGAGAATTGCTCTGAAATTACAAAAAACTCATGCTTCTAACGCCTCTTCCAGATCAAGATTTCACAAAACTCATGCTAGCTCAGCTCCAAATCTCTAGGATTCCAATTTTCACAACAGCAAGAAAGAAAATATTTCTCATACTGACAACAGCAGGAATTCAAAAATTGAACTCTGCATTAAAAAAATAAACAAGCAGATGAGCAGAAACCAGTACCTGGCAGACAGATCAATGGAGTAGTTGGTGAACGAGAAGGAGAGGTAGATCTCAGATCTGGCGGCCGTGATAACGCTGGATCTCAGATCTGGGGAGCTGTAAACTTGCTGGCTACTGCTACTAATTGAGAGTTAGAGTCGAGGAGTTTACCGCCGACGACATTTAAGAAGCATGCAGGGACACTCGCTGCGGAGAACGGGGAGGCGAGCAGAGAGGCGATTTGGGCGGCGAGTCGGCGACAGAGACGAAGAGGCGAGACGACAAGATGACCGACGTGCGACGGTAAAGTGGGCGACGCGAGCGACGGCGATGTTCCACGATGAGGAGAAGAGGGTGAGTCGGTGAGAAGTAGCTGTTGGTGGGGGGTTGCTCTTGTCTGAGTTCTCTGATTGGGGTTAGGTTGTGTGAATTGTGAAAGTGAAGGGAGAGGGAGGCAGGGAGCCTTTTGCACTGACTGTATGGGTTTTCTCTTTTTTTTTTTTCTGCGTAAAAAACGACGCCGTTTTAAGCAACAATAAAAAACCGAAACCTTTAAAAACCCGGCCGGTTCGGCCGGTTTACCGGTTAACCACTGGTTTGACCAGTTTTTTCATCGGTTTTTTGCAGAACGGTTTTAAGTGTCAACCGGACCGGTTAGGTGGCCGATTTCCAGTTAACCCGGTTGAACCGGCCGGTCCGGTCCGGTTTTCGGAACCATGGTGTTAACTAAGTGTAGGGAAACTGTGGGAACTTGGGTTGATGAAAGTGTATAGTGTTTCATTGACAAAATATTGGGAATTTGGGTACCTACTCATGTGAGACTAGAAAAATTAAAAATCCATGTGCATTGATAAGTTATGTTTATTTTTCTATTTAAAAAAAAAGAAAAAAAAAGCTTTAATAATACACAATTTTAGGATTAGATGTAGTTTTAGAGAGAGAGGTTCTCTCTTTTCTCTTAGGATTAGATTTAGGATTTCTATTATGTTTAAGCTATGATCTCTTCAATCACAGGTTCAATGTTTCCTTAATTTATTTTCTACTTTTATTTATTTCATTACTTTGATTGATATTTATCTTTTCGAATTGGCTTATGAATTTTTCCATGTTAGGATTTTCTTAATTAATATAAATTGAGGTATTTTCAGATTTAATTTTGCTTTATTTTATTTATGAATGCTTTTAATTTAATTTAAGATATTTTTCCCTTTTGGCTTCGGTTAAGTAATTAGCAACACTTGAGTTATCAAACTCATCTGTTGATTGAAATTGGAATTCTTTGCTGGTTAATTTGTACTCCAATAATTCTAGTCTTTCCATAGAAATTGACTAGGACTTGAGGATCAAATTAATTAGTCCACGTGACCCTCCTTTGTTTAGCAAGGGTTAATTAAAGTGGGAGCAGAATCCAATTCTCATCACACCTGATAAGGATAACTAGGATAGGACTCCAATTTCTTATACCTTGCCAAGAGATTTTATTATTATTAATTTATTTTTCTTGTCAATTAAATTACTTGTTCCTTATTTTAAAAAACCCAAAAACATATCTTTTTACATAACCAATAATAAATCATACCTCCCTGCAATTTATTGAGAAGATGACCCGAGGTTTAAATACTTTGGTTATAAATTTTATTGGGTTTTGTTACTTGTGACAACCAAACTTTTGTACGAAAGGATTCTCTGCTGGTTTAGAAGCTATACTCACAACGCGATTATTTTCTTATAAAATTTCTAAATTAGCAGGAATCAGTTCGTCAAAATAGCGCCGTTGCCGGGGAATTGCAAACGTGTGCCTTATTATTGGTTATTGTAAATATTTGCTTTTTGCTTGTTTATTTGTTTTTATTTTTCACTTTTTCGTAAATTAAGAGGTTATTGGTTTTTATTTAGTTATTAAAATTTTTGAAAATAATGTTCCTTGTTCTTTCTTGATTTTCAAGTTGTTCTTTGTGTTCATCTTGACCTTCAAGTTGTTCTTGGTTGTTTTCTTCATTTTGATCTAAAAATTTTAAGTTTGGTGTCATTTTATTATTTTTCTCTTTCCTCGTTAAATTCAAAAATATCTTTTCTCTTTATTTTAATTGATTTTTTTCGAAAATTACAGAAAAAAAATTCAGATTTTTATTTTAAAACTTTTTATCTTATCTTATCTTAATTTTCAATTTCAAAATTCAAATCTTTTTCAAAAATCATATCTTTTTCAAAATCTTATCTTATCTTATTTTAAAAAATCAAATTTCAAATTTCAATATTTAAATTCTAAAATTTAAAATTCAAAATTCAAAATTTAAATTAAAAATATAAAAAATCAAACCTTTTCAAATCTTTATCTTATATTGTTGACTTTTTCAAAATTCAAATTTCAAAATTTAAAATTCAAATTTCAAATTTCAAAATTCAAATTTCAAAATTTAAAATTCAAATTTTAAATTTCAAATTTCAAAAATTTAAATTTCAAAACCTTTTAATTTAAAAACTTATCTTCTCTTACCTAACTTATCTTATCTTTTCTAATCTTAAAATCAAATCTTTTTCAAACCTTTTCTCTTATTTATTTTATTTTCCTTTGCTTGTTTATTTATTTTTGTTTTTAATTTTTATTAGTTACTATGAGTTCTCACCCCCGTCGCTTTGAGTTTGGTTCTAATGTGGTTGAAAGGAATGGAAGCTATAACATGAACATGCATCAAGGTCGAAACAATCACAGATGGACGGAGCCACGAGGATATGATCAACCCTTTTGGCAACAACACCTTCCAAGATACCATGGACAACGACCATCCTACAATGCATGCCAAGACAATAGTTATGGTGGACCCTTTCGTGACAAACCACCTCCACCAAATTACTATGGTCAGGAGCCATTCCGAGGTGTATACCAAGATGATAGATATGGTGGACCCATTTATAGTTACCAACAAGCCCCATCATATGCTTATGAACCACCTCCTCAATACAACTCTGGACCACCATACTCACAAGCCCCCTACTACCAAACACCATCACATGATTCTAACCCTTATCCACTATATCAACCACCCTATGAGCCATATGAGCCATACATAGATCTACCCCAATTCCAACCCAGTTACTCCCAAGGACCACCACCTCCATATACACCACATCCATATCCATCAATCCAAGAGCCTTATAATCCTACTTATGATATCCGAGCAGAACAAGAGTCAATGGATCGTCTCAAGGAAACAATGGATCAATTTCAAGCAACCCTGCGTCAATTGGACCGAGCGGTAAACCGAATAGCTCCCGAAGCTTTCATGGCTAAAGAATCTCAACTTGAGAACAAGGAATTGAAGTGTGCTGTGCAACAAGTGAAAAAGATGGAGAGTGATGAACCACCCTCTTATCATGAACCTTTCCTCCCAAGTGATGAGCCCTCATATCCACATCAACCTTCAATACATGACACTATTGGTGTTCTTCTTCAAGGGCAAAGAGAGATGAAACGGGGAGTACTAGAATTCGCGACTGCCTTCACCGAGGTAGTAAATAAATTAGCTTCCCAATATCTGAGCACTCAAAGTACTCCCATGGCTATATGTGGAGAATCAAAAGAAGAGCATAGCATGAAGGACACACTAGAAACTCCGGTGGACAATGAGAAACATGGCTTTGTGTTGGAACAAGTGGAGGAAGCCATAATAATTACAGAGGAAGAAGTGGTTGAAGATTTAAGAGATGCTGAACCTCCATGGGAATCTAGAATTGTAGAGTACTCCTCCAATAAGATTGAAATTGATGTCAAGAAGGCCAGTGCACAACCTCCATGGCATATTCCTTATGAATACTTGGATGGGATAGATCAAGAAGTAAGTTCCCTTGGTGATAAAGATCATGCATCAAGCCTTCCTAGTGATAAATCTACATCCACAAATGAACTCCTTGAATATGAAGACTCTTCTCTGATTGAGTCTGAGAATAATGTGGAAGCGGAAATCCTTAGAAAAGGGCAGACGGGAGTTGAGTATGCTTTGTCAAGAACGTTGGAGACTTCTCCACCTAGGTTGTCGTCTACTCCTTCACTTGAGTGGGTAAAACTTATCTCTGTTCGTCTTCCTATCCCACTTGAGTACAGTATTCTTGAAACGGACGGCCAACTTAGGAAGCTTTGTGGCATAAACTGTAAGAGGAGACTGTTTAGTGGTTGGAGTTGCAAATCAAGGCTCATCAAAGTTGATATTTCAAGGGCTAGATGTAAGGGCTCAACTGGTGATAATTTGGTTAGATCTAAAACTCCATAGAGAATTCAGATTGCTTACCACCCGGATGGAATCATCATGTTCCACTTGAAGACGGGTGCAGAAATAGGATTTGGGATCCAGGCATACATGAGGATCCACTTTGGGAGCTCAAGACTTGTGAGGAACTCCCTCAAGGCTTGGCAAATTCACTTGAGGATAACGAAGATTATTGGAAGTCTAAGTATTGGTGGCAGTTTCAGGATGAGTTCAAGCACAAACCTCCATGACAAAGAGCTCAACAAATGTCCAACTTAAGGACTTTAACTAAAAGTGCTAGGTGGGAGACAACCCACTATGGTATAATCCTTCCTTTTATTCCTAGTTTATTTTATTTTATTTTTACTAGTGTTCATTCATAATTTCTGCATATTCAACTGCATTCTACATTTGCATCTACATATGGCATATAAGAAAAAAAAATTTGCATGCGACGCGCTAGCGTCGCTGACGCGTTCGCGTCATAGGTGCTTTCGCAACAAGAAGAAGAGAAGCAGAGAGTCACGCGAAAGCGTGGCTGGAGGCGTGCCTTAGGCACAAATATGCCCACACGACCGCGTCGCTGACGTGCCCGCGTCATTTGAAAAATAGCCTCCCCACGCGTCCGCGTCACCCACGCGATCGCGTGGCCCTGCAAAATCGACGTAAAGAGGTGTATGGCAGCAAGTTATGGTGGAGTAGGGCTGGAATGATGCTAGAAGCACAAGCCTTACCACGCGACCGCATGCCCCACGCGGCCGCGTCGTCCTCCAAATATGGCCATTCACGCGATCGCGTGACCCACGCAAACGCGTCACCTTAAATTTTGGCAAAATGCATTTCAAACAGAGAGTTGTGCGTACGCGAGGCTGCACTCGCGCCAATCGCACAAACCAAGCCACGCGACTACATGACCCATGCGTTCGCGTCACCTAGAAAATATCGCACACCACGCGATCGCGTGAACCACGCGTCCGCGTCGCCTGCGCCGCACAACTTATCCAGATCAGCGTTCTTTTCTTTTCTAATCCTAATTTCTTCTATCTTTTCTTCTTTCTTCTTTCTGTCTTACTTCATCTCTTTAACTCCTCATCCTTCTTCGCTTTCATTCTATTTTACTTAATTGCATACTTTCATTCATTGCATTTTAATTCTGTGCATATTTTTATTTTCTTTTCTACGTTCATTATTTTTTCCATTGGTGTTAAATTTTCCTATTCAAATGTTGCATCTTTTCTTGAATTATTTTGGTGCTTAGTGACTTGTTTTACACTGTGGGATGATATTAATTATCTGCCAATGCCAATCTTTTATGATACTTGTACTCCATTTGCATTGACATAAACTTATATTGATACTTTCATTACCCACACTCCTCCCCTTTGTTGCAAAATTTGCACCACTGGTATGCCATGTACTTCTATTGTTTTCTCACTTGCATGTTGTAGCTACCATGTAATTGAGACCCTCATTATTTGGCATTAACCCACCCAGACTTTATTTATCTTTATTTTTGGGTTACTTTTTCTTCTTTTTCCTCTTCTTTCAGCCTGGCCACCGAGAAAGGAAAAAGGGAGAAACTTCTATATGGGGCAACAAACAAGTCCATCTGCACATTCTTTAGAGAAAGAGCAGCAGTTATAGCTCGCAACCCGTCCACTTGCACATATTAGCATGCACCGAGGACGGTGCAATCTTTAAGTGTGGGGAGGTCGATACCGACTTCCAGGGGTTAGTTACCTTCTTTTCAACACCAATATTCTATTTTCTTTGTTTGTTCATTGTTGCATTTGCATATTTGATTGCATGTTTGTTTGATTTTATGCATTTAGTTACTACTTAGTTGAAGTAATATTTTCTTTTTCAAGAAACTTTTATAGTATTTCACTAATTTAAATTGAAAATTTTATTGTTAAATTTGTTTGAAGTTGTATTTGGAACATAGTTTAAAAAGCTAAGAACACACAACCCGTAAGATTTTGAGCCTAATTACATGGTTACACTATTTAAACCATGAATTTTATTCTTGTGTGTTTTCTTCCCTATGATTGCAATCTTTGCTTTGTTCCATTCTATATGTCCATTATTTAGTGTATTTATATGCTTGCATATGATTGAGGCCATTACTTGTTATTAGCTCACTTATCTTAAATAGCCTACCCTTTCAATCACCTTTGTTTACCACCTTGAGACTTTTAATCCCTTTCTGTTCTATATTTTACCACATCACTAGCCTTAAGCGGAAAAACAAATTAATTACCCGAAATTGAATCTTTGGTTAGCTTAAAGATAGTGTGTTAACTAAGTGTGGGGAAACTGTGAGAACTTGGGTTGATAAAAATGTATAGTGTTTCATTGACAAAATATTAGGAATTTGGGTACCTACTCATGTGAGACTAGAAAAATTAAAAATCCATGTGCATTGATAAGTTGTGTTTATTTTTCTATTTAAAAAAATAAAAAAAAAGAAGCTTTAATAATACACAATTTTAGGATTAGATGTAGTTTTAGAGAGAGAGGTTCTCTCCTCTCTCTTAGGATTAGATTTAGGATTTCTATTATGTTTAAGCTATGATCTCTTCAATCACAGGTTCAATGTTCCTTTAATTTATTTTCTACTTTTATTTATTTCATTACTTTGATTGGTATTTATCTTTCTGAATTGGCTTATGAATTTTTCCATGTTAGGATTTTTTTAATTAATATAAATTGAGGTATTTTCAGATTTAATTTTACTTTATTTTATTTATGAATGCTTTTAATTTAATTTAAGATATTTTTCCCTTTTGGCTTTGGTTAAGTAATTAGCAACACTTGAGTTATCAAACTCAGCTGTTGATTGAAATTGGAATTCTTTGCTGGTTAATTTGTACTCCAATAATTCTAGTCTTTCCATAGAAATTGACTAGGACTTGAGGATCAAATTAATTAGTCCACGTAACCCTCCTTTGTTTAGCAAGGGTTAATTAAAGTGGGAGCAGAATCCAATGCTCATCACACCTGATAAGGATAACTAGGATATGACTCCAATTTCTTATAACTTGCCAAGAGATTTTATTATTATTAATTTATTTTTCTTGTCACTTAAATTACTTGTTCCTTATTTTAAAAAACCCAAAAACATATCTTTTTACATAACCAATAATAAATCATACCTCCCTGCAATTCCTTGAGAAGACGATCCGAGGTTTAAATACTTCGGTTATAAATTTTATTGGGTTTTGTTACTTGTGACAACCAAACTTTTGTACGAAAGGATTCTCTGCTGGTTTAGAAGCTATACTCACAACGCGATTATTTTCTTATAAAATTTCTACATTAGCAGGAATCAGTTCGTCACACTACACTGATGAATGTCCACAACTCCAAGAGGACAACACCTTGGCGGCCACCAATACTTATTACAACCGTTCGAATCAAGGGTACTATCAACAAGGCGGTAACTACAATCAAGGTGGTAATTATAATCAAAGTTGGCAAGACAACCCCAACCAAGGATGGAGAGGTAACCACAACCAAGGTGGTAGAGACAATGGTGGAAATCAAAGGTGGAATAATAACTACCAAGAAAACCGGTATCAACAAAAACCTCCGTACCAACAGCAAAGCCAAGGCCAAAGACACCAACCACCTCACCAAAGGCAAGCCCAAGCACCTCAAGTCAACCAACCACAAGTCCCAAAAATTAACTACCCTCCTTCTTCCTCCAACCAAGATGAAACACTCTGTTCTATTCTTCAAGGACAAAAAGAGCTTCAAACTTCACTTACCTCTAGCCTCACCGGTCTTACATCCACTCTACAAGCTCTTATATCCCGGATGGAACCACCCTCTACCTCCAATACTCAACCTTCAAGCTCTAGTGCACTCCCCTCTCAACCTTTACCCAACCCCAAGAGTGGAATCAATGCCATCACTTTGAGGTCTGGCACTACATTGCAAGAGAGGAGTCCCGAGGAGCCAAGCTCAAGAGAAGATGTTCAAGATGAAGAAATTGTTGAGGTAGAAGATGTTGAAGACGAGGATGAGGTACAAGAGGCAGTTGAAGAAGAAGTGGCTCAACCAAGGGATGGAGTATCTAAGGAAGACAATATTTTGAAAGAAGCCATTTCCATTCCTTTTTCACACCTTGCTAGGAGGACTAAAAAGCAAGTGGAGCTAGATCACAAGATGGTGGATATCTTCAAAAAGGTTGAGGTAACTATTTCACTTTTTTATTCTATTCACCAGGTTCCTAAGCATGCTAAGTTTCTAAAGAATTTATGCATGAATAAGGAGAAGATTCATGATTTAGAAACCATTCCTTTGGGTAGCTCAATTTCTGCTCTGATGGGTGCGGGTGCTATACCGGAGAAATATGGTGATCCCGGTCTGTGTATGGTTACATGCACTATAGGTTGGGTACAGTTTATGGATTGCATGTGTGACTTAGGTGCGTGTGTTAGTATTATGCCATTATCTGTTTATGATGCTTTGAAGCTTCCACCGTTGAGAAGGTCGGCAGCCCGATTTGTTTTGGCAGATAAGAGCATAATCTCAGTGGTTGGCATTGCGGAAGACGTCTTGGTGAGCATTAAGGGGTTGACCTTTCCTATTGATTTCTACATTCTTGAGATGCCCCCTAATGACTCAGGAAGACCATCATCTATCTTGCTTGGAAGGCCGTTCTTGAAGACTTCTCAGTTTAAATTGGATGCCTTCTCGGGTACCTATTCCTTTGAGATTGATGGAAGAGCAGTAAGTTTCAACCTTGATGAAGCTATGAAGCACCCACTGGAAGACCACTCCATCTTCCAGTATGATATTATTGATGAGACTGTGGCTGAAGTTCACCAAGAGACAGTTGATGAAAAGAACATGGTTCAAGGTGCAAGTGTGGGGAAGCCCCCTGAGCATACTGAAGACACCTTGCCACCTCCAGTGGTTTCAGATGATCAAGTGCCAAGCCATGAGCTGAACATGGAGTTGAAGCCCCTTCCACCTCCCCTCAAGTATGCTTATATTGAAGACAATCAAAATCTCCCGGTGATTATTGCAAAGGAGCTTACTTCCCAACAAGAGGAGTGTCTGCTTAATGTACTAAGAAGGAACAAGAAAGCTATTGGGTGGAGTTTGGCTAACATAGTAGGTATAAGCCCTCAAGTCTGTGAGCACCGAATTTTTCTAGAGGAGGGAGCCAAGCCTATTCGTCAACCTCAAAGACAGTTGAATCCCACAATTCTAGAAGTTGTGAAGAAGGAAGTGACCTGACTGCTTGAAGCTGACATTATCTATCCAATCTCAGATAGTGAGAGGGTTAGTCCAGTGCAAGCGGTTCCGAAGAAGTCCGACGTTACAATAGTGAAGAATGAGCATGGGGAACTCATGACTACAAGGGTGCAGAATTTTTGGAGAGTGTGCATTGACTACAGGCGCCTGAACTTGGCCACTCACAAGGATCACTATCCACTACCTTTCATCGATCAAATGCTTGATCGCCTGTCAGGTAAATCATACTATTGCTTTCTAGACGGTTATACTAGTTATTTTCAGATCCATATTGCTCCAGAAGATCAGGAGAAAACAACTTTTACATGCCCCTTTGGAACGTATGCTTATAAGAGAATGCCTTTTGGTTTATGTAATGCACCGGCTACGTTTCAAAGGTGCATGATGAGTATCTTCTCAGATCTTCTTAAGCATTGTATGTAAGTGTTTATGGATGACTTTAGTGTCTATGGTGATTCTTTCAATCTTTCCTTGGATAATCTTGCTAGAGTATTAGAAAGATGTGCTAGTTCAAACCTTGTGCTTAATTTTGAAAAATGTCATTTTATGGTAAAGCAAGGTATTGTTCTAGGCCATGTTGTTTCTAATACTGGTATATCTGTTGACCCTGCAAAGGTTGATGTTATTTTTGGTTTACCTTACCCCTCCTCTGTGAGGGAAGTTCGTTCTTTTCTTGGTCATGCAGGTTTCGCGTTTTAGTAAGGACTTCAGTAAGGATGCCCTACCCCTTTCCCGTTTGCTGCAGAAAGACGTAGAGTTTGACTTGAGTGAAGACTACATGGAAGCATTTGATAAGCTGAAGATTGCCTTGACCCAAGCTCCTATTGTGAGAGGGCCTGACTGGAGTAGGCCATTCGAGATCATGTGCGACGCATCTAACTATGCGGTAGGAGCGGCGCTGGCTCAGCGCGAAGGTAAGGATCCTTATATTATTACTTATGCTTCTAAAACTTTAGATGGTGCCTAGTCTTATTATACTACCACTGAAAAGGAACTGTTAGCCATTGTTTTTGCTTTGGATAAATTCCGGGCTCATTTACCTGGAACCAAAGTAGTAGTATATTCAGACCATGCGGCTTTGAAATACTTGTTAGCTAAGAAAGAGTCTAAACCAAGGTTAATCCGTTGGATATTGTTATTGCAAGGGTTTGATTTAAAGATCAAAGATAGGAGTGGTTCCCAAAATTTGGTGGCGGATCACTTGAGTCGCCTAGAACATATTAAAAGTGACTGCACTCCTATCAATGATGCATTTCCACTTGATAGCTTGCAAGCAATATCTGAGGTGGTTCCTTGATATGCACCCATAGCTAATTATTTGGTTAGTCGTACCTTTCCTCCTAATTTTTCTAAGCATTTAAAGGACAAGCTTAAAAGCGAGTCCAAGTATTACATATGGGATGACCCATATTTGTGGAGAAGTGGTGCTAACCAAATAATTAGAAGGTGTGTTCCACAATCCGAAATCCAGTCAATTTTGGAGGCTTGCCACTCTTCTGAGAGCGGTGGACACTTTGGTCCTCAGAGAACTGCAAGAAAATTTTGGACTGCAGATTTTGGTGGCCCACACTTTTTAAGGATGCTACTATTTTCTGTGACTCTTGCCACCAATGCCAGAGGTTTGGAAACATATAAAAGGGATGAGATTCCCAATAACTTATGTTGTTTTGTGAAATTTTTGATGTTTGGGGTATTGATTTCATGGGTCCATTTTCAAACTCGAATGGTTTCTTATACATTTTGTTAACTGTTGATTATGTTTCTAAATGGGTGGAAGCAATTTCTACCCGTACTGATGATGCTAACGTGGTTGTTTCTTTTGTTAGGAATAATATTATTTGTTACTTTGGATCACCACGAGCAATCGTGAGTGATCAAGGCTCTCATTTTTGTAACAGAAGAATGACAGGTTTGTTGAAGAAGCATGGCATCAGTTACAAGGTGGCGATGACTTACCATCCCCAAACAAATGGCCAAGCCGAGGTGTCTAATAGAGAGATCAAGCACATACTCAAGAAGATTGTTAAACCTCATAGAAAGCACTGGAGTTCAAGGTTTAGAGATGCGCTATGGGCTTATCGGACAGCTTACAAGACACCCATCGGCATGAGTCCATTCTGCCTAGTCTACAGAAAGGTTTGTCACCTTCTGGTGGAGGTGGAACACAAATCTTATTGGGCTGTGAAGGAATGCAACTCAGGATTGGGAGGAGTTGGAATTGAAAGGAAATTGCAACTAGAGGAATTGGAGGGCCTTCGACTAGAAGCATATGAAAACTCAAGGCTCTACAAAGAAAAGGTGAAGGCGGTACATGACAAGCACATTAAGAGAAGAGAGTTTAAAGTTGGGGATCAAGTCCTTCTCTACAACTCAAGGTTGAGGTTAATGCCGGGCAAACTGAGGTCAAGGTGGGATGGACCTACATGGTAGAGAAGGTGGAACCGTATGGAGTTGTCCACCTAAGTCACCCCTCAAGCCCTACCTTCTTCAAATTCAATGGCCACCGGTTAAAGCTCTATCATGGTGCGAAAGTGAAGAATAAAAAGGAACTGGAGATCTTCCTCTTGAAGGATCCAGCAAAGGATGAGGACTGAGCCTGTGGACCGTCCAACTTAAGGACGTTAAAGAAAAGTGCTAGGTGGGAGGCAACCCACCATGGTATGATCTTCCTTTTTATTACTTCTACCTTATTTGTGTCTCTGTTAATTTTCACATCTGCATGTTACCTTTACTTGGAGTTATTTTTATTAAAATATAAAAAAAGGACCCCGCCACGCGTGCGCATGGCTGGCACGCACGCGTGAGATCGCGGACATGCACCATGCAAAGATGGTGCCTGAATGACGCGTCTGCACGGCCAAACAGAAGGTTGTGCTGGGACCGTGCGGGAAGGGGGCAAAGGGTACAGGCATCAGTCACGCGTACGCGTGACCGATGCGTACGCGTCGATGGCCATTCTCCAATTGTGCCTTATTCATGCTGGGACAATGCCATAGCACGACCTGGACAGAGAGTTGTGCCAGGTTCGTGCTGAAGGGGTGCTAAGCGCGCGACACTGCCCACGCACAAGCGTCGCCGACGTGTCCACGTCGCCCCGTCCCCAAAATTTGTGATTATGTGATGCTGGAACTGTGCCTCCCGCATGGCTCGAACAGTGAGTTGTGCCGAGCCCATGCGGGTAACGCGCTAATCGCACAACTCGAACTCACGCGTACGAATGGATGACGCGTGCGCGTCACTATCATTTTTTCACAATCCACGCATACGCGTCACTATCCGTTTTTAAATCCCCACCACGTAGACCTAATCTGCGCCGTTTCCCCCTTCTTTTATTTCCTTCTTTTCTCCTCAATTCCTTCTTTGTTCTTTCTTCTTCCCTTCTCACTATTCTTCTTCCCCTTTTTCTAGCGGACCTCCACCGGCGACCACCGTTCTTCGGCGCCCTCTTTCTCTTCTCTCTATTATCCCTCTTCTTTCTCTATTCTTTCTCTATAACTTCCACTTACTACGACTCCTTCTTGAATTTAAGGTTTCATTCTTCTATCATTATCTTCTCTATTTTCATTTAATTTAGTTACATCTAATTAAGTTATTTTTCTTTTTTTTTTTTGCACTTTATGTTCTTATTTCTTGCTTAATCTTATTTATTTTCTTTTCAATTTATTGTATGTTTGCAATTGGTGTTGGATCACTATTCTATTTATAAACTCATTGGATTGATTGGTGCTACTTGCTCTATTGGATATAATTTTTTTTATGGTGTTATATGTTGGTTTTGTCAACTTGCTTGTTGAATAATACAATGCACACCACATGTTTGTAAAAAAGTTTCAGTGAACCCTTACCTTAATTTTGCTTGTATTCTTGCATTCTTTGCTACTTTTTCACTAAACTTATCTCATTAATGCATTCTTCACTATCCTTACCTGATTATTTACAATTCTTCTCTTCCCTTATTTTCAGTATGATAACCGCAAAAGGAAAGGAGAAATCTTCTAAGAAAACGGTTTCTAAAAGGCAAGCACCAAAGTCACCCACAAATTGACAGCCTTCTAAGAATCAAAAGTGGATATCCGCATTGATGAGTCAGACAAGAAGATTCCTGCTAAGAATACAGCGCGATTTGCCAACCGCTATTGTGAAAGGATGCATGCTAATATTATGGAGTGGAATCTCCACCGTGAACGCCTCCTCTTTGTACCAGACCATTTAAGACAATATGTGGAGGAGCGAATGAAGAGGGGACGTTGGGGATTCTTGAACCGAGATTCAATTGAAGTTAACTTGTCTTGGGTCGATGAGTTTTATGCTAATTACCACTCCCCGACCCTTGACTCAATCTATATGCATCGAAAGCACGTCCCTATTTCAGAAGACACCCTTCACCGAGTGCTGGGCATCCCACCAAATCCGGAAGGGTTGGATGCTGATGAGCGGATAATTTATACGCTTTTTGGCATTGTTTTTAGTATGTTTTTAGTAGGATCTAGTTACTTTTAGGGATGTTTTTATTAGTTTTTATGTTAACTTCACATTTCTGGACTTTACTATGAGTTTGTGTGTTTTTTTGTGATTTCAGGTATTTTCTGGCTGAAATTGAGGGACTTGAGCAAAAATCAGATTCAGAGGTTGAAGAAGGACTGCTGATGCTGTTGGATTCTGACCTCCCTGCACTCAAAGTGGATTTTCTGGAGCTACAAAAATCAAAATGGCGCGCTTCTAATTGCGTTGGAAATTAGACATCCAGGGCTTTCCAGAAATATATAATAGTTCATACTTTGGCCGAGTTTAGATGACGCAAAAGGGAGTTGAACGCCAGTTCTACGCTGCAGTCTAGAGTT
This sequence comes from Arachis ipaensis, assembly GCF_059453495.1. Lineage (NCBI taxonomy): Eukaryota > Viridiplantae > Streptophyta > Magnoliopsida > Fabales > Fabaceae > Arachis > Arachis ipaensis. Next base: position 24,789,857 of record NC_142443.1, read on the forward strand.
AAACACCAGAAACACGTCACGAACCAGAGTTGAACGCCAAAAACACGTTACAACTTGGCGTTCAACTCCAAAAGAAGCCTCTGCATGTGTAAAATTCAAGCTCAGCCCAAGCACACACAAAGTGGGCCCCAGAAGTGGATTTCTGCATCAATTACTTACTTCTGTAAACCCTAGTAGCTAGTCTAGTATAAATAGGACTTTTTACTATTATATTTACATCTTTGAATGATCATCATCTTTAGTTTTCATCTTTAGATCACGTTTGGGGGCTGGCCTCTCGGCCATGCCTGAACTTCATCACTTATGTATTTTCAACGGTAGAGTTTCTACACTCCATAGATTAAGGTGTGGAGCTCTGCTGTTCCTCATGAATTAATGCAAAGTACTACTATTTTCTATTCAATTCAACTTATTCCGCTTCTAAGATATCCATTTGCACCCAAGAACATGATGAATGTGATGATTATGTGACGCTCATCATCATTCTCACTTATAAATGCGTGCCTGACAAACACTTCTGTTCTACATGCAAACAAGGCAGAATGAATATCTCTTAGATTACTAATACAGGGGACCGAGTCCGAGATATTAGGATCTTCATGGTATAAGTTAGAACCCATGGATGGCCATTCTTGAGATCCGGAAAATCTAAACCTTGTCTGTGGTATTCCGAGTAGGATCTGGGAAGGGATGGCTGTGACGAACTTCAAACTCGAGAGTACTGGGCGTAGTGACAGACGCAAAGGGATAGTAAATCCTATTCCAGTATGATCGAGAACCTCCAGATGATTAGCCATGCAGTGACAGCGCATTGGATCATTTTCACAGAGAGGATGGGAAGTAGCTTTTGACAACGGTGATGCCTTACATAAAGCTTGCCATGAAAAGGAGTAGGAATGATTGGATGAAGACAGCAGGAAAGCAGAGGTTCAGAGGAACGAAAGCATCTCTATACGCTTATCTGAAATTCTCACCAATGATTTACATAAGCATTTCTATCTTTATTTTCTATTTATTTATTATTAATTTTCGAAAACTCCATAATCAATTATTATTCGCCTGACTGAGATTTACAAGATGACCATAGCTTGCTTCATACCAACAATCTCCGTGGGATCGACCCTTACTCACGTAAGGTTTTATTACTTGGACGACCCAGTGCACTTTCTGGTTAGTTGTATCGAAGTTGTGACAAGTATGAATTAAGAGTAGAGCACCAAGTTTTTTTTTTTTGGAGCCATTACCAGGGATTGTTTGAGTAACAATTTTGCCCAGGGATCATAATTTCGTGCACCAAGTTTTTGGCGCCGTTGCCAGGGATTGTTCGAGTTTGGACAACTGACGGTTCATCGTGTTACTCAGATTGGGTAATTTTCTTCTTATTTTGTTTTCAAAAATTTTTCAAAAATTTTTCAAAAATATTTTCCTCTTTTTCGTTTTTCATAATTAATATTCGAAAAAAAATATAAATCTTTTCAAAAATATATTCTTCTTCAGAATTTTTAAGAATGAATCCTAGTGTTTCATGATGATTTGTTGAATCCTGGCTGGCTGTAAAGCCATGTCTAAATTCTTTTAGACCGATGGTTCAACTAATCACTTCAATGCATGTAATAGCATACTAAAGCTTAGCTGGCTAGTGAGCCATGTCTAATTCCTAGACTGAAGCTTTAGACTAAAGAGCACAAGATTCCTGGAATTCATATTAAAAATTTTGAAATCCTTATTTTCTTTTTCAAATAATTTTCGAAAAATACAAAAAAAAAATTTATAAAATCATAAAAATAAAAAATATTTTGTGTTTCTTGTTGGAGTCTTGAGTCAATTTTTAAGTTTGGTGTCAATTGCATTTTTTCTAAAAATGTTTTATGCATTTTTTCGAAAATTCATGCATTCATAGTGTTCTTCATGATCTTCAAGTTGTTCTTGGCCAGTCTTCTTGTTTGATCTTCATATTTTCTTGTTTTGTGTCTTTTCTTGTTTTTCATATGCATTCTTGCATTCATAGTGTCTATAAATGAAAAATTTCTAAGTTTGGTGTCTTGCATGTTTTCTTTTCTTGAAAATTTTTCAAAAATAAGTTCTTGATGTTCATCTTGACATTCAAAGTGTTCTTGGTGTTCATCTTGACATTCATAGTGTTCTTGCATGCATTGTGTATTTTGATTCATAATTTTTATGTTATGAGTCTTTTTCATGTTTTTCTCTTTCATCATTAAAAATTCAAAAATAAAAAAATATCTTTCCCTTTTTCACTCATAAATTTCAAAAATTTGGATTGACTTTTTCAAAAATTTTTAAAATCTAGTTGTTTCTTATGAGTCAAATCAAATTTTCAATTTGAAAATCTTATCTTTTTCAAAAAATCAAATCTTTTTCATTTTTCTTATTTATTTTCGAAAATTTTAAAAATATTTTTCAAAAATCTTTTTCTTAATTTTATCTCATAATTTTCGAAAATATCATCAAAAATTAATGTTTTGATTCAAAAATTTCAAGTTTGTTACTTGCTTGTTAAGAAAGATTCAAACTTTAAGTTCTAGAATCATATCTTATGATTACTTGTGAGTCAAGTCATTAATTTTGATTTTTAAAAATCAAATTTTTTTCAAAACTAATTTTAATCATATCTTTCTATCATATCTTTTTAAACCATATTTTTTTTTCAAAAATTTGATTTTAAAAAATCTTTTCTAACTTCTTATCTTTTTAAAAATTGATTTTCAAATCTTATCTTTTTGTTTCAATCATATCTTTTTAAAAACCACCTAACTAATTTTCCCTCTCTAATTTTCGAAAATTATCTCCCTCCTTTTTCAAAATTCTTTTAATTAATTAATTATTTTAAATTTTAATTTTAATTTTATTTTCTCCTTTAATTTTCGAAAATCATTAACTCTTTTTCAAAATTAATTTTCGAAATTCCCTCTCCCTCATCTTCTTCTATTTATTTAATTATTTACTAACACTTCTCTTCATCTCAAATCACTGCTACTATCCTCACCCTTGTGTTTGGATTATCCATTCTTCTTCACTCTTATTCCCTTTCTTCTTCTACTAACAACAAGGGAACCTCTATAGTGTGGTAAAAAGGATTCCTATTTTTTTTTCTGTTCCCTTCTTTTTCATATGAGCAGGAGCAAGGACAAGAACATTCTTGTTGAAGCAGATCCTGAACCTGAAAGGACTCTAAAAAGGAAATTAAGAGAAGTTAAAATACAACAATCCAGAGACAACCTTACAGGAATTTTCGAACAAGAAGAGGAGATGGCAGCCGAAAATAATAATAATGCAAGGAGGATGCTTGGTGACTTTACTGCACCAAATTCCAATTTACATGGAAGAAGCATCTCCATCCCTACCATTGGAGCAAACAATTTTGAGTTTAAGCCTCAACTAGTTTCTCTGATGCAACAAAACTGCAAGTTTCATGGACTTCCATCTGAAGATCCTTTTCAGTTCTTAACTGAATTCTTGCAGATATGTGATACTATTAAGACTAATGGAATAGATCCTGAAGTCTACAGGCTCATGCTTTTCCCTTTTGCTGTAAGAGACAGAGCTAGAGTATGGTTGGACTCTCAACCCAAAGATAGCCTGAACTCTTAGGATAAGCTGGTCACGGCTTTCTTAGCCAAGTTCTTTCCTCCTCAAAAGCTTAGTAAGCTTAGAGTGGATGTTCAAACCTTCAGACAGAAAGAAGGTGAATCCCTCTATGAAGCTTGGGAGAGATACAAGCAACTGACCATAAAGTGTCCTTCTGACATGCTTTCAGAATGGACCATCCTGGATATATTCTATGATGGTCTGTCTGAATTAGCTAAGATGTCATTGGATACTTCTGCAGGTGGATCCATTCACCTAAAGAAAACGCCTGCAGAAGCTCAAGAACTCATTGACATGGTTGCTAATAACCAGTTCATGTACACTTCTGAGAGGAATCCTGTGAGTAATGGGACGCCTCAGAAGAAGGGAGTTCTTGAAATTGATGCTCTGAATGCCATATTGGCTCAGAATAAACTATTGACTCAGCAGGTCAATATGATTTCTCAAAGTCTGAATGGAATGTAAGCTGCATCCAACAGTACTCAAGAGGCATCTTCTAAAGAAGAAGCTTATGATCCTGAGAACCCTGCAATAGTAGAGGTAAATTACATGGGTGAACCTTATGGAAACACCTATAACCCCTCATGGAGAAATCACCCAAATTTCTCATGGAAGGATCAACAGAAGCCTCAACAAGGCTTTAATAATGGTGGAAGAAACAGGTTTAACAGTAGTAAACCTTTTCCATCATCCACTCAGCAACAGACAGAGAATTCTGAGCAGAATCATTCTAGCTTAGCAAACTTAGTCTCTGATCTATCTAAGGCCACTCTGAGTTTCATGAATGAAACAAGGTCCTCCATTAGAAATTTGGAGGCACAAGTGGGCCAGCTGAGTAAAAGGATCACTGAAATCCCTCCTAGTACTCTCCCAAACAATACAGAAGAAAATCCAAAAGGAGAGTGCAAGGCCATTGAATTGACCATCATGGCTGAACCCACAAGAGGGGAGAATGATGTGGATCCCAAGGAGAAAGACCTCCTGGGATGTCCAGTGATCAACAAGGAGTTTCCCTTTGAGGAACCAAAGGACTCTAAGGCTCATCTAGAGACCATAGAGATTCCATTAAACCTCCTTACGCCCTTCATGAGCTCTGATGAGTACTCCTCTTCAGAAGAGAATGAGGATGTTACTGAAGAGCAAGTTGCCAAGTTTCTTGGTGCAATCATGAAGCTGAATGCCAATTTATTTGGTAATGAGACTTGGGGAGATGAACCTTCCCTGTTCACCAATGAACTAAATGCATTGGATCAACTGAGATTGCCTCAGAAGAAACAGGATCCTGGAAGATTCCTAATACCTTGTACCATAGGCACCATGACCTTTGAGAAGGCTCTATGTGACCTTGGGTCAGGAATAAACCTCATGCCACTTTCTGTAATGGAGAAACTGGGAATCTTTGAGGTGCAAGCTGCCAGAATCTCATTAGAGATGGCAGACAACTCAAGAAAAGAGGCTTATGAACAAGTAGAGAACGTGTTAGTAAAGGTTGAAGGCCTTTACATCCCTACTAATTTTATAATCCTAGATACTGGGAAGGATGAGGATGAATCCATCATCCTTGGAAGACCCTTCCTAGCCACAGTAAGAGCTGTGATTGATGTTGACAGAGGTGAACTAGTCCTTCAATTGAATGAGGACCCCCTTGTGTTTAAAACTCAAGGACATCTTTCTGTAAACATGGAAAAGAGGCACAGTAAGCTTCTCTCAAAACAGAGTCAACAAGAGCCCCCACAGTCAAACTCTAAGTTTGGTGTTGGGAGGCCTCAGCCAAACTCTAAGTTTGGTGTTGAACTCCCATATCCAAACTCTAAGTTTGGTGTTGGGAGTCTATAAAATTGACCTGATCACCTGTGTGGCTCCATGAGAGCCCACTGTCAAGCTATTGACATTAAAGAAGCACTTGTTGGGAGGCAACCCAATTCTTATTTATCTAATTTTATTTTTATTTTATTGTTCTTTCATGTTTTATTAGGTTCATGATCATGTGGAGTCACAAAATAAATAGAAAAATCAAAAACAGAATAAAAAACAGCAGAAGAAAAATCACACCCTGGAGGAAGGACTTACTGGCGTTTAAATGCCAGTAAGGAGCATCTGGCTGGCGTTCAACGCCAGAACAGAGCATGGATCTGACGTTGAACGCCCAAAACAAGCAGCATCCTGGCGTTCAGACGCCAGAAATGCACACTGAGGAAAGCTGGCGCTAAACGCCAGAAACAAGCACCAATTCGGCGTTTAAATGCCAGAATTGCATGCAAAGGCATTTTACATGCCTAATTGGTGCAGGGATGCAATTTCTTGATACCTCAGGATCTGTGGACCCCACAGGATCAACTCAGCATCTGTGGACCCCACAGGATCTCCACCTACCACCACTCATTCTCTTCCCTCTTCTCATTCATCCTCTCTTCCCAATAAACACCCTTCCCCAAAACCCTTCACCAATCAACTCAATCTCTCTTCCCTATTACCCCTTCACCACTCACATCCATCCACTCTTCCCCATAAACCTACCTCATAAACTCCACCTACCTTCAAAATTCAAAATCAATTTCCCACCCAAACCCACCCTAAATGGCCGAACCTTACCCCTCTCCCTCCACTATATAAACCCCTCCATTCTTCTTCATTTTCACACAACACAACCCTCTCTTCTCCTTCTTGGCCGAAACACAACCCTCTCTACCTCTCTTCCATATCTTTTTCTTCTTCATCTATTCTTTCTTCTCTTGCTCGAGGGCGAGCAATATTCTAAGTTTGGTATGGTAAAAGTAGAGATTTTTTGTTTTTCCATTACCATTGATGGCACCAAAGACCGGAGAAACCTCTAGAAAAGGAAAAGGGAAGACAAAAGCTTCCACCTCCAAGTCATGGGAGATGGAAAGATTCATCTCCAAAGCTCATCAAGACCACTTCTATGATGTTGTGGCCAAGAAGAAGGTGACCCCCGAGGTCCCTTTCAAACTCAAGAGAAATGAGTATCCGGAGATCCGACATGAGATCCAAAGAAGAGGTTGGGAAGTTCTAACAAACCCCATCCAACAAGTCGGGATTCTAATGGTTCAAGAGTTCTATGCAATGCATGGATCACTAAGAACCATGATCAAAGTAAGAACCCGAATCCAAAGAATTATATTACAATGGTTCGGGGAAAATACTTAGATTTTAGTCCGGAAAATGTGAGGTTGGTGTTTAACTTGCCTATGATGCAAGGAGATGCACGCCCCTACACTAGAAGGGTCAACTTTGATCAAAGGTTGGACCAAGTCCTCATGTACATATGTGTGGAAGGAGCTCAATGGAAGATTGACTCAAAAGGCAAACCGGTTCAACTTAGAAGACTGGACCTCAAGCCTGTGGCTAGAGGATGGTTGGAGTTCATCCAATGCTCCATCATTTCCACTAGCAATCGATCTGAAGTTACTGTAGATCGGGCCATCATGATTCATAGCATCATGATTGGAGAGGAAGTAGAAGTTCATGAAGTCATCTCCCTTGAACTCTACACAATAGCCGAAAAGCCCTCTCCCTTGGCAAGGCTAGCTTTTCCTCATCTTATTTGCCATCTATGTTACTCGGCTAGAGCTTCCATAGAAGGAGACATTCCCATTGAGGAAGAGAAGCCCATCACTAAGAAAAGGATGGAGCAAACAAGAGAGCCCACTCATGGAGCTCAAGAAACACATGAGGAAGCTCATCATCAAGAAATCCCTGAGATACCTCAAGGGATGCACTTTCCTTCACAGAATTTTTGGGAGCAAATCAACACCTCCCTAGGAGAATTAAGTTCCAACATGGGACAACTAAGGGTGGAACATCAAGAGCACTCCATCATCCTTCATGAAATTAGAGAAGATCAAAGAGCAATGAGGGAGGAGCAACAAAGACAAGGAAGAGACATAGAAGAGCTCAAGGACATCATTGGTTCCTCAAGAAGAAAATGCCACCATCACTAAGGTGGACTCATTCCTTGTTCTTACATTCTCTGTTTTTCGTTTTTTATGTTAAATGTTTATCTATGTTTGTGTCTTCACTATATGATCATTAGTATTTAAGTGTCTATGCCTTAAAGTAGTGAATATGAATCCATTACCTCTCTTAAATGAAAAATGTTTTAATTCAAAAGAACAAGAAGTACATGAGTTTCGAATTTATCCTTGAACTTAGTTTAATTATATTGATGTGGTGACAATACTTTTTGTTTTCTGAATGAATGCTTGAACAGTGCATATGTCTTTTGAAGTTGTTGTTCATGAATGTTAAATATGTTGGCTCTTGAAAGAATGATGACAAGGAGACATGTTATTTGATAATCTGAAAAATCATAAAAATGATTCTTGAAGCAAGAAAAAGCAGTGAATACAAAAGCTTGCAAAAAAAAATAGAAAAAAAAAAAAAGAAAAAGCAAGCAAAAAAAGCCAAAGCTCTTAAAACCAAAAGGCAAGAGCAAAAAGCCAATAACCCTTAAAACCAAAAGGCAAGGGTAAATAAAAAGGATCCCAAGGCTTTGAGCATCAGTGGATAGGAGGGCCTAAAGGAATAAAATCTTGGCCTAAGCGGCTAAACCAAGCTGTCCCTAACCATGTGCTTGTGGCGTGAAGGTGTCAAGTGAAAACTTGAGACTGAGCGGTTAAAGTCAAGGTCCAAAGCAAAAAGAAGAGTGTGCTTAAGAACCCTGGACACCTCTAATTGGGGACTTTAGCAAAGCTAAGTCACAATCTGAAAAGGTTCACCCAATTATGTGTCTGCGGCATTTATGTATCCGGTGATAATACTGGAAAACAAAGTGCTTAGGGCCACGGCCAAGACTCATAAGGTAGCTGTGTTCAAGAATCAACATACTGAACTAGGAGAATCAATAACACTATCTGAACTCTGAGTTCCTATAGATGCCAATCATTCTGAACTTCAATGGATAAAGTGAGATGCCAAAACTATTCAAGAGGCAAAAAGCTACAAGTCCCGCTCATCTGATTGGAGCTATGTTTCATTGATAGTTTAGAATTTATAGTATATTCTCTTCTTTTTATCCTATTTGATTTTCAGTTGCTTGGGGACAAGCAACAATTTAAGTTTGGTGTTGTGATGAGCGGATAATTTATACGCTTTTTGGCATTGTTTTTAGTATGTTTTTAGTAGGATCTAGTTACTTTTAGGGATGTTTTTATTAGTTTTTATGTTAAATTCACATTTCTGGACTTTACTATGAGTTTGTGTGTTTCTCTGTGATTTCAGATATTTTCTGGCTGAAATTGAGGGACTTGAGCAAAAATCAGATTCAGAGGTTGAAGAAGGACTGCTGATGCTGTTGGATTCTGACCTCCCTGCACTCAAAGTGGATTTTCTGGAGCTACAGAACTCAAAATGGCGCGCTTCCAATTGCGTTGGAAAGTAGACATCCAAGGCTTTCCAGAAATATATAATAGTTCATACTTTGGCCGAGTTTAAATGACGCAAAAGGGCGTTGAACGCCAATTCTACGCTGCAGTCTGGAGTTAAACACCAGAAACACGTCACGAACCAGAGTTGAACGCCAAAAACACGTTACAACTTGGTGTTCAACTCCAAAAGAAGCCTCTGCACGTGTAAACTTTAAGCTCAGCCCAAGCACACACCAAGTGGGCCCCGGAAGTGGATTTCTGCATCAATTACTTACTTCTGTAAACCCTAGTAGCTAGTCTAGTATAAATAGGACTTTTTACTATTGTATTTACATCTTTGGATGATCATCATCTTTAGTTTTCATCTTTAGATCACGTTTGGGGGCTGGCCTCTCGGCCATGCCTGAACCTTCATCACTTATGTATTTTCAACGGTAGAGTTTCTATACTCCATAGATTAAGGTGTGGAGCTCTGCTGTTCCTCATGAATTAATGCAAAGTACTACTGTTTTCTATTTAATTCAACTTATTCCGCTTCTAAGATATCCATTCGCACCCAAGAACATGATGAATGTGACGATTATGTGACGCTCATCATCATTCTCACTTATGAACGCGTGCCTGACAAACACTTATGTTCTACATGCAAACAAGGCAGAATGAATATCTCTTAGATTACTAATACAGGGGACCGAGTCCGAGATATTAGGATCTTCGTGGTATAAGTTAGAACCCATGGATGGCCATTCTTGAGATCCGGAAAGTCTAAACCTTGTCTGTGGTATTCCGAGTAGGATCTGGGAAGGGATGGCTGTGACGAACTTCAAACTCGCGAGTGCTGGGCATAGTGACAGACGCAAAAGGATAGTAAATCCTATTCCAGTATGATCGAGAACCTCCAGATGATTAGCCATGCAGTGACAGCGCATTGGATCATTTTCACAGAGAGGATGGGAAGTAGCCATTGACAACGGTGATGCCTTACATAAAGCTTGCCATGGAAAGGAGTAGGAATGATTGGATGAAGACAGCAGAAAAGTAGAGGTTCAGTGAAACGAAAGCATCTCTATACGCTTATCTGAAATTCTCACCAATGATTTACATAAGTATTTCTATCTTTATTTTCTATTTATTTATTATTAATTTTCGAAAACTCCATAATCAATTATTATTCGCCTGACTGAGATTTACAAGATGACCATAGCTTGCTTCATACCAACAATCTCCGTGGGATCGACCCTTACTCACGTAAGGTTTTATTACTTGGACGACCCAGTGCACTTGCTGGTTAGTTGTATCGAAGTTGTGACAAGTATGAATTAAGAGTAGAGCACCAAGTTTTTTTTGGAGCCATTACCAGGGATTGTTTGAGTAATAATTTCGCCCAGGGATCACAATTTCGTGCACCAGATGCCTTCCACGAAGTGGAAATTGCCCGTAAAGGTTATACTTTTGATTGGGACCCCGTCCTAAAGGTGATTGCTAAATCCGGAAGCACTTGGATTTATGGGCAAAGCAAGGTTAACCCAAAGGGGCTTTCAGCTAATGATTTAACAGATGAGGCTCGTCTCTGGCAACAAATTATGTCTTACTATGTCTGGCCGAGTACTCATGAATCCTCTATCACCGGGGACATGGCCGTCCTTGTATGGTGCATTCTGACTGAGAGGCCATTAGCATCCATAGACTCCTGTGCCGGGCCATGGGCCACGTTCACACGATTGGTAACATTCCCTTCCCAGCCTTGGTCACGAAACTAGCATCTGCGGCTAGCATTACGCACGAAGCGGATGACGTCAAGAGTAAAATTCCCTTAGGCGATGAACTGGTTCCCCATGGGAAGTGGATTATGCCACAAGTGCCACCCAAGAGCCTGAATGACAACCCGTCTGTGGATGCCCCATCATCTTCTGTCCCACCATCATCAACACCACATGCACTACCACCATCCAACCACCAGTTGCTACTTGAGATCCTAGAGAGGCTAGACCGGCATGGCCAGCGGATGGAGCAGATTGAGCGCCACAACAAGCACCGATACAACTACTTAAAGAAGCTCAATAGCTGTACTCACCCACCTCCGGAGGAACCCGATGATGTGCGGAAAACGATCCGACACAAAACTTACCGGCAAGTGCACCGGGTCGCATCAAGTAATAAAAACTCACGGGAGTGAGGTCGATCCCACAGGGATTGAAGGATTGAGCAATTTTAGTTTAGTGGTTGATTTAGTCAAGCGAATCAAGATTTGGTTGAGAGATTTGTGATTTGCAGAATTTAAATTGCATAGAAAGTAAAGGGAATGGGTAAATTGCATGAAATTAAAAAGAACTGAAATTTAAAGTGCTGAATCTTAAAGAACAAGAAATTAAATGGCAGAAACTTAGAACGCAAGAAATGTAAATTGCAGAATCTTAAAGTGCAAGAAATGTAAATGGCTTGAATTGTAAAGGGAATTGGGAATTGGATTTGCAGAAATTAAACAAGGAAAAGTAAAATTGCAACAAACATAAGAGTGGAAGATGAATTGGATTGAATCGGATCTTGAAACAGAAATGTAAATGAGCTTGAAAGCAGTAAATAGAGAATGTAAAATGATAATTCAGATCTCAGGACCCAAGAGACTAGATAACCAAGTCTAGATCTCAATGCCTTCCTAGATCCAACAAGAACAATTGCAAAGGAAATGTAAATTGCAGAGAAAGTAGATGAAGAAGCAATTAACAGAAATTTAAATTCAATTGTGCAGTAAAGAAACAGAGAGGTCTCAGGATGAGATTGAAACAGAATTCCTTCAATTCTCCAACCCAAGATCCAAGACAATTGTAATTGAAATTGAAAGCAAGAAAACTAAGAGGAAGGGAATTCAATTCTCCTTCCCCGAGACTTAGAAATTAAAATTCACTCCACACCAAAAGCTCTCCGAAAACTCTCTATGAAAACTAAAAGGAAAGCTCCCCAAAAACTTAAATCCTATGCTATTTATACACTTTCTTCAAATGGTCTTCAAGCCTTCAATTGGGCCTTTGCTCTTGATGGAATTGGGTTGATAGAGGCCTTGGTTGATTGCTCTTGGAGTTTGGAGAAGAACCGAAGTGAACCGGGTTTGGAATCATGTAAGCTTGAGTAAAAGTTTGAGTAAAAGTTTGAGGCAAACTTTTACTCAAACTTTTCATATCAGCCACCCCATCCTTGCTGCTACCAACGTTTGAGCCAAAGTTTGGGGTCAAACTTTTGCTCAAACGTTGGCTCCCCCTTGCACACTCATGGCGCCAACGTTTGCCAAAAAGTTTGAGGCAAACGTTGGCGCAAGCTTTTGCTCTCCAGGGTGTGTTGTTCATGGCGCCAACGTTTGCCAAAAAGTTTGAGGCAAACATTGGCGCAAACTTTTGCTCTCCAGGGTGTTGATTTGTGATGCCAACGTTTGCCAAAAAGTTTGAGGCAAACGTTGGCTCAAGCTTTTCTCCCAAAAGTTTGCCAAAAAGTTTGAGGCAAACTTTTGCTCAAGCTTTTTGCCCAAAAGTTTGTGCAAAAGTTTGAGGCAAACTTTTGGTCAAGCTTTTTGCTCCCTGGTTCGTTTTCACTTATTCCAAAAGTTTGAGCTAAAGTTTGAGGCAAACTTTTGCTCAAACTTTTTGTCCTCTCTTCCTCCTAGCCATTCCTTCTTGCTTCAACCTTTCTCCAAGCTTTCTTCACCTATCATTAATCAACCAAACACATCAAAGCTATGCTCAAAATCATGAGATATTCATTCTTTCATAATATGTGACAATTATAGCATAAAACCTCATGAAATTGCATTAATTCATCTATGGTTGATTAAATCAAAGGAAGCATGAAAATCTACCCAATTGGCTTGCTTATGGCTCAAGAAAGTGCATAAATCAATTGAAAACAAAAGAAAAAGGCTAGTGAAACTAGGCTAAGATGACTTGTCATCACAACACCAAACTTAAAGCTTGCTTGTCCTCAAGCAAGAAAAGATTTATTGAGAAGAAAAAATGAAATGGAAGATGATGTTCATGCTAGCAGAGTATTGTTGGTAGTTCATGGGGTTTTATGTGGATATGTAAACACTCACTTCTTATTGACTCTTAGGCCTAGAAAGTCTTCTTCAAGCATCAAGCAACACACTGCTATGACCTCTCATTATTCCTTTATCCTTGGCTATTATTTTGTTCATAAGCTTTATTTGAGTGTCATGTGTAACAAGTTCATTGATTTCTTTATACTTGACACATTATTCACTATAGACACTTGGCTCACATTCCTTCTTAAAACATTGATGCCCAGCACCTCTTTGGGTTACTAAATGCCTTGTAGTTAGGTTGCTCTTGATAGTGGACTTTCAGCTGATGATCCCGGGTTAGTTAACCCAAGTCACCAAGTGTTGATGCACTCCAAAGAGCTTAATAATCCAAGCAGATCCTAGTACAAAGACACCACAGGCATATATTCTAAGGTTCAAGCTATTGGTGTCTAGCTTTGTTTCTTTTTGTTTTTCTTTTGTTCTGTTGCCATTTTTGGCTTTTTCTTTTCTCTCTTTTTTTTTGTTTTTCTTTTTAACCAAGGATTTTTATTTGATTGAGATTCATAGACAGTAGGCCACTTTCTACTTAAGAGGAGACATCCTAGTTCTCTTATTCATTAAAAGTGAGCTATTATGCAATCACACATTCATACCACCACTTACTTTTATTGTACTTCTATCTAATAGAGAACTATCTCACTTCACATTCAAACATTTCTTTTATTGAATTAAAGATGCAGGGGACAAAGCATGCTTTTTGTTCAGTGAAAGTAAACACACAAGCACACACATAGGCTAGCTTACTTATTGCAAAAGAAAATTGATTCTACTTGTACTAGATGAACACTTTAGCAAGATATAAATCATAGCATCTCTCAACAGCTGAAGTTAAGTATAGATACAACCTATTGGTTTGCAGTTCTTTTGTCCTTCTTTTTGTTGATCCCTTTTTGAGTCATGGTGCATTATGTCTTCAATTGGTGGTTAGTTCCCTGCACCATTCTCAAAATTTGCTTGCTTCTCAAGCCCTTAGGTGACTGGTTAGTATGCATGAATTGAGTGTGGCTTTTGGATTTAATTTGGTGTGGGAACACCAAACTTAATTCCTTGCCACTGTCTCTAATGCAACAGGTTGTCTACTTATGACTTCTTTTGGCCTTGCTAAAGGTTATGGAACCAAAACTAAAAGCAATTAAATGGTTGAATAATTTGTCTGATTGCTTGGAGCTAGCATTATACATTCGCCACTTCCCATTTGATTTTTTCACGAAGACGACGTTGGCTAGCCATAGTGGGTACTTGACCTCTCTTATAAATCCTGCCTCCAGTAGTGCTTGTACTTGTTTTTCTACAGCTTTGGATCGTTCTGGCCCGAGTTTTCTTCGTCTCTGCTGCACCGGCCGAGATCCTGGGTAGACCGCCAACTTGTGGCACATTAGCTTAGGGTATATGCCTGGCATGTCTGCGGCTTTCCATGCGAAGAGATCGACATTATCTCGTAAGAATTGTATCAGTAATTCTTTTGAGTCTCCTCTTAAGATCGTGCCGATATTGGTCGTTTTGTCCGAGGTTTCTCCGATTTGAATCTTTTCTATCTCGCCTTCTGGCTGTGGATGGAGTTATTCTCGTCGCTGGACTCCGCCCAATTCAATTGTATGAAACTCTTCTCCCCGGCCTCTAAGGCTTAGACTTTCGTTATAACAGCGGCGTGCCATCTTTTGATCTGCTTTTATCATGGCTATCCCTCTGTGGTTGGGAATTTCATGCATAGATGTGGAGTTGAGACTATTGCGCCGAGTTGATTGAGTGTTGTCCGACCTATTAGAGCATTGTAGGCTAAACTTACGTCGACCACAATGTAGTCTATTTTGAGGGTCCTAGATTGGTTCCCTTTTCTGAAGGTTGTGTGTAGCGATATGTATCCCAGTGGTTGTACCGGGGTATCTCATAATCCGAACAGGCTGTTCAGGTATGCTCTAAGCTCCTTTTCGTCTAATCCGAGTTTGTCGAAGGCTGTTTTGAATAAGATGTCGGTAGAACTCCCTTGGTCCACTAATGTGCGATGTAGATTGGCGTTTGCCAGTATGATAGTGATGACCATGGGATCGTCGTGTCCCGAGATGATGTCGGATGCGTCCTCTTTAGTGAATGTTATCGCAGGGATGTCGGGTGCTTCCTCCTTTCCCTTGACATGATATACTTCTTTGAGATATCTTTTGCGAGATGATTTGGAGATCCCTCCTCCTGCGAATCCGCCATGTATCATGTGCACGTGTCTTTCTGGTGTCCGAGGTGATCGTTCAGTTCGTCCGTCATCTTCGTCCCTTCGTCTTTTTCTTTGGTCATCATCTCGGGTAGCCAGAAATTGATCTAATCTTCCTTCTCTCACCAATTTTTCTATGATATTCTTTAAGTCGAAGCACTCGTTGGTGGAGTGCCCTCGAACTCGATGGTATTCACAATATTCCTTCTGGTTTCCCCTCCCCTTTTGCCTTTGAGTGGTCGCGCTGGGGGGATTTTCTCTGTATGACAGACTTCTTTGTACACGTCGACCAGGGATGCCCTGAGAGGAGTGTAATTATGGTACTTTTTTATTTTCTCCCCCTGTCGATCTTCTTTCTTTTTGGATTCCTTGTCTTTATCCCGGTAGGGGTTCCCAGATTTTGAGGTTTCTCCCAACCGAGCGTTTTCTTCCATGTTGATGTATTTTTCTGCTCGCTCCTGTACTTCATCTAATGAGGTAGGGTACTTCTTTGATATAGATTGGCTAAATGGTCCCTCTCATAGGCCATTGATGAGTCCCATGATGGCGGCCTCTGTTGGTAAGCTTTGTATGTCCATGCATGTTTCGTTGAATCTTTCCATGTAGTTACGGAGGCTCTCCCGATCTCCTTGCTTGATCCCTAGTAAACTGGGGGCGTGCTTGGCCTTATCTTTCTGGATGGAGAATCTGGACAGGAACTTTTTGGCCAGGTCGTCGAAGTTTGAGATGGACTTTGGAGGTAAGTTGTCGAACCATCGGATTACTGTCTTCGTGAGAGTTGTTGGAAAAGCTTTGCAGCGAACGGCGTCTGAGGCGTCGGTAAGGTACATTCTGCTTCTGAAATTGCTAAGATGGTGGTTGGGATCTGTGGTACCGTCATATAAAGTCATATATAGGAGTTTGAAGTCCTTTGGGATTTTGGTTTTCATGATCTCCCTGGTGAATGGATCCTGTTCTTTGCGTGGGCTTTCCTCAGGAGTGATCCGAGGGGCCTTTGATTTGAGATCGGCTTCTAATTGCTGTAATTTTTCTTCCAATTCTCGACGTCGATGTACCTCTCTTTGTAGATCCTTTCCGATTTCTCGTTGTTGTTGGGTTTCTTTTTCAAGTTGCTTCAAGCGATCTTGAAGTGCTTCTATTGCTCCCGGGTTTGCTGAATTTTTGTCTCAGTTGGATTCCGGGGTGTTTTTTGGTGGGGTGTCCGCGTTTTTGTGCGGCGTTCTGTTTTCTAGATCTGAATCATGGTCGTTGTCATGGTCGTCCGCCATGGTGTTGGGATGACTTCCAGGTCCCCGGCAACGGTGCCAATGTTCCGAGGATTACCTGAAACTGGAGGTCGATCTCGGGTGAGATCTTCGGTACTTGTCGGTGCCGACGTGTCCGGCTGGTGGGAATGGCCGGAGCTGTCGTGTCCGACTTGTTGGACTGGATGCACTGCTGATCCTTTGTTACCGGATGGTGGGGGGTACCTGCAAGAGACTCCGATGCTTAAGTTAGCATGGGTATTAAACAGGTTTTTCGTAGAATCAGAGTATGAGTTATACCTGGGTACTCCAGTGTATTTATAATGGTGAGATGTGACCTTTTGGATAAGATAAGTTAGTTATCTTATCTTATCTTTTTCTTCGAGTTGAGGTCGGCGTATCTTCAATGGAACCGCCTTTATCTCTATAGGCTTGGGCCGCCTTAGGATTTGAGTCGTGTTCCTCTATCCGGGCCCTTTACTGAGCTCTCTTGTTGACTCGGCCGACTTCTTTACAAAGAAGTCGGTCCGCTTGACCTGAAGAGGTCGGTCGCTTTGTCGTCGATTATCCCAGGTCGGATAGCTCGACCCAGGGTATGAACAAAAACGATGTATGTTAAATAAAAAACCAAATCTTCAAAAAATCGATCCGATTGTCTAATTAATTGTCGATTTGGCCAATTTTTTAACCAATTTTTTGCAAGACAATTTTAAAGGCCAATTGAACCGACTAGAAGATCGGTTTTTGATTAATACGCGAATCAGTCAGTCTAATTCGATTTTCAGAACTTAAATTTACTATGCTGCATTTACACACACAAAAAAATCCAAGTACATAGCATATAGTAAAAATAAAAATAATTCTTTTAAATAAAATATTAAAAAATATTCTTAACAAAATTCAAACTAAGTCAGACTAAGTTATTAATAAATTATTAAATAACAAATTATTAAATATTCTTTTATTAATAAATAATCAAATTTTTAGATGAATTTATTTATCATAAAAATAATAATTACAAAATAAAAAAAATCTCATTTTAAATACTAATCAGGGCGTTTACTTTTAATACTGACCGAACTAATATTTTATCTGTATTAAATTTCATTTTTGTCTATGTCTCACGTTGGTGCTTTTCTATGATCATACTTAAATTTCAATTTTGTCCGTGTCTTATGTTGGTATTTTTCTGTGATTACACGCTAATGCTATCTATTTACCTATTTAGCACCAATATTTTAAATTAGCTTATCTAATACATATCTGATATGATATTTTATAAATACTTTTAATTAATAATATTATTGACTTTTTTTTTATCTTCAGATATTTTGAATTTTATATATGTATATATAAAATTTAGAATTTAGTTAGAATTTAAAAATTAATAAATAAGTGAATTTTATTACGTTTACACTTAAATGATGCTAATATCAAAATCATGGTTTCACTCTTTTTTAGCTTAATATAAAATTTTAATACGTATTTATGTTAATTTTATATTATTATTATTATTATTATCATATATTATACTATAGATTTATATTTGAGTTAAATCTTAAAATGGTTTTTGAAATTAATAGTTATTTAAATTTATTTTTAAAATTATACTTTAGAACTCATAATAGTCCCTAATGCATTTTTTGTTATTGAAAAACTGAGTTAAATTGATTTCAAAACGACGTTATTTTGTATTTATAAAAGAAAAATATTAGTCTTTGATGGCTCCTCCCCAATCTCTCTCTTCCTTCGTTATGGCCATCCTCCAACAAGACCACAATCCATCTATTAAATTCAGCAACCCAAACAGTATAACCGAATTTTTGCCACTACTACCGCTACCATAAGTTTTGTGATAGAATCCAAGGATTTTTTAAAAAAATTCGTTTTCCAATCTCTTCACACGGCACACTCCAAGATTCTACTCAAACTTCAACAATTCTCAATTTTGCTGTTTGTTTGTACATACATTTTTTGAAGACTAAAATTTTCATATTTTCAATTTGTTCTGCTTTGTGCTGTTGATTAAGATTTTATTCTTTTATTTTTTCAATTTTTTGTTTGTGCTGTGATAGAAGGTTCTAGGTGATAATGTGTTCCCAAAAGACGGTGGCGCCATTGAAGGTATCAGACATGGTGTCATTGTTGATGAGGCCAAAGGTGAAGGCAGAGGAGTTGAGGGCGCGTGTGAAACTGAGGTAGTTGAAGATCTTGTTGAAGAGCTTGGAGGTGGCAAAACAGAGCTCAACTATTCTCACTAACCCTAACATCAAACACTCTTCTTTCATTTTCATCTTCTTCATCTTTTTATTATTTTCTTTTGACACACTCCTCCCTCTCTCAGAATTGTATGGAGTTTCATTCACAAGATTACTCAGCAACAAAAACAAAAAGAAAAATAAGAAAAAAAGGAAGATGAATCAACACCTAAAAACCTTTAATACGTTAAACAAATCAAAAGCATATGTTTCTCTGATTTGAGAATATGGCCGAATAAAGGGGGAAAGGAGTTGGGGAGAGAAACTCGAAGGCTAATAGTTTTTTTTAATAAATACAAAATGACGTTGTTTTGATAGAAATCGGTCTAACTCAACTTTTTGATGATGGAAAGTATTTTAGAGATTATTATGAATCTTAGAATGCAAGTTTGAGAACAAATTTAAATAAGTATTAATGTTACAGATTACTTTAAGATTCAAGTATAACTTCAAAAATTATTTTAAGACTTAACTCATATGTAACTTTTATCGTATTTTACACTTTTCTATGCTGTTGTATTTTCGTAGTATGTATCATATCCCTATATCATATTTATATACATGCTTTATAGCTATTTAGTCAAAGCACCAAGCCTGATCACTTGGCATATTTAAATATGAAATGTTATTTGACTTATTTGTACTTTCAAATAAATGTAAAAATACTTATGTGGAAGAGCTAAAAGCAAGAAATTAGAGACAAATAAATGGAGAAAAGTATAAAAAAAATTGTCTCCAAAGATTTACGCGTAGATAGAATATTTTGAAAAAATCAAAACCAAAAAATGCTTTCAAAAATTTTTAAAAAATGACTAAAATAACAACAAAATGTCCTTTTTACAAGTGGTAAACTTTTTCGGGTATTTGGCAAAATGCTATGAAGTACAAACACTTCGTTGAGTTGTCGTGTCTGTGTGTCGGACACATTTTAGACACGACACTCACCGATACTCGTCCGACACACGAGTCTGCTATGTCCAATCGTATCTTAATAAAAAAAAATTTCTTCTCTAGACACGCTTGGACACACTTAAATACCATCACGTGTCAGCGTGTCCAATCTTATTCTTAACATATATTCTTGAAATGAATTTAGATATAGTATATATTATTATTTATTAAAACAAAAAATATTTTAAATACTTGATATAATTAAAATAAGACATTAAAAATAATTTAAGAAATTAATTTATATTTTAATATCAATAAAATATCAAAATATGATTACGATTTATCCAAAAAATAATTTATATTTTATATGTATGTGTGTCCCGTGTCTTATAAGATTTTACAATTTGCGTGTTGGCGTCACTACAAGAAAACCGGCAGATAGCGGCGGATATTTAGCAGCGGTTTTTTTCAACCGCTGTTAAATAGAATCTGCCAGCGGTTCTTGTGGCGGTTTTAGGAGATGCTACCAAATGATCTAATTTTGCAGCGGTTTTTCGGTCACCGCTGCGAAATGTACCTGTTTTGCAGCGGTTCTAGTGGCGGTTTTAGGAGACGCTACCAAATAATTTTATTTTGCAGCGGTTTTTCTGTAACCGTCGCAAAATGTAAAGTTGTTGAATACATTGATACTCATTTTGCAGCGGTTTTTGTCTAACCGCTGCAATATTATTTTTAACTTGAATTTTTTTTGTATAAACATAATTGCCTTCTTAAAACTATTCTAGTCCTCGCTATTTTTTTTACTGAAAAAATATGTTTCAAATACTGCAACTTAATGCATTAAATAAATTTTCATTTTTGTGTTACATAAAAAAGAATTCATTAATTAAAAAAATATTTATAAATGAATAACTAAAAATAAATTTACGAATAAGGTTTTCTCTTGAACTATCAGCCATTTTGAGTTTGTATTCAACCATAAATGGTAACATAAAAATCAAGTGAACGTCCGAATTCATAAACTCAAAACAAAGTTCAATGGAGCATAAAAATCAGAATTACTAAAGTAGACAAACAAGTTTTGATTCATAATTTCTCATCAACATCGTATTGACCTGGCCAGAAATACTATGTCAGAAACCTGCTGCAGTAACGTGATAATAGATCTGATAAGTCATCTCCAAACCATGGCAACTTGTTTAGATCGAAATCCCTTTTTGCAGCTCGTACGGCATCTTCTCTATGTTGGGTGTTTAAAGTTTCATTGTCTTCTGGAACCTTATTGAGCTCAACATCCCTGGAGATGTCATATCCACTGGAGGAGATAACATCTAAATCGTCTTCTAAATCAGTGTCTGCTCCATCTAGAGTGTCAGCAACTATTTCACCTGAATATTCAGCTGACACTGAATACATGAACATGCAACCAACAACATATAAATCTACTTAAAAGATACTGATAACTTCCAGGTCATTACCTAGTTATTAAGGGAAAAAATTGTGGAATTATGGAAAGAGGACTTTCAAAATTAACAAATACAAAATTAACTATTACCATCTCCTTCATCGGTAGTTTGGACAGATTTCTTGGAAAGAAGCTCTCTAATAGCACGTTCTATATACTTCAATTCCTCTGTTGAAGCAATCTCCAACTCAACACCATGCGAGTTATTAAAGCGAATCTACACCATAATAAAATGTATAGTTGATGGTCTTTTTTGTAAAGCATATTGTGTCTCTATAATTCACTTTCTATGCTAGAAATTTATTTCTAACATTTAATTCAGCAAGTATGTCTTCAGATGTCCTACCAGCTACAAATGTCACAAAAACATAGCCAAATTTCTCCTCGTATCTTAATCCCCATTCATGAAGGTCCTACAAATTTTAGCATGAACGTAACAACTATCATTGGTTAAATGTTGTACGCATATATCAAAGTAAAATACTTATTAATAATGTTTAACTCAAGTGTTTAAGGGTACGGTTAATGAACAGACCTGCATGGTAGCTTCGTTCGCCATTTTCAAGTATTCATTAGAACAAGATCGTCTTGATATAGCCTCCAACCAAGACCTAACATTCAACTTACGGTACCATATGTCTCTGGCAACCGTAATTGCATGTTCCAATGAAGAGAATGGAGAGGCCATAGCCATTTCGTTAGCGAATGTTGTGCCTGCACAGCATGATGAGAAATCCTCCGTTTTCATTACTCCTGTTACAACACGATTTTAGCATTAAATATATTTGTCAATGATAACAATATCGTAATTCAAGATAATTTACTCGATATCATAATTTTCTTTATTGGAGGTTAAGAACAATAACAATGATGATGAGAACAACAAAGCTTTGAAAACTAACTTTTAAAAGCAAAAATCGTTGGAAAAAAATGAGGAACTGGTGGTATTCATGAAAATCAAATTAAAATAAAAACTTAATTCAAATACGAAAACACAGATAGTAATGTAACCAGCAAACTACGTACATCATAAACACTCTTAAACTTATCAAACACACACAGATACTCTAAAAATGATGTACATGTTTAGCCATATTTTCACTATGCCACATAATCGATGTTATCAGAAACATCTGCTACTGGGTCTTCTATATCATCATCCCTTGTCAACTGTAAATCACTGATGTCGCCTGCTGTTGACATGTTCAACCCGGGCTGAGGAGAAAAAGCAGCTTCAACATCTTCATTCTCTCCTTCCATGTCATACAAGTTTCGTGGTTTTACATGAACCACTACACTCTATTCTTGATCTACTTCATCACATACATAGTACACGAGATGAGCTTATGATGCTAATATGTACGGTTCATCCTCTTCTCGATCACCGGTGTGAATTGGACGAGCGAAATTAACGCTGGTAAGCCCAGATGGTCTTGTTTAATTCCTCTGCTCGTAGTTGTATCAGCCCAAATACATTTGAACAAAACCACTGTGAAATGGCAGCTGTAGTTCAGTTCGATTATGTCCACAATTTTTCCATAATATGGAACACTACTGTTCATACCCTGGGTCGAGCTATCCGACCCGGAATGATCAATGATAAAGCGACCGACCTCTTCAGGTCGAGCGGATCGACTTCTTCTTAAAGAACTCGGCCGTGTCAACAAAAAAGCCCAGTAAAGGGCCCAAATGGAGGAACACGACCCAAATCCAAAGGCACTTCAAGCCTATAGAGATAAAGGCGGTTCCCTTGAAGATAAGCTGACTTCACTCAAAAAAAGATAAGATAAGATAAAGTAACTAACTTATCTTACCCGAAAGGTCAGCCCACATTATTATAAATACACTGGAGCACCCAAGTACCCCCCACCCTTCGGTGACAGAGGATCAGCAGCACGTTCAAGTCCAAACAAGTCAGACGTACCAGCTCCGGTTACCATTCACCAGCTGGACACAACGGTTCCGACCAGCACAGAAGATCTCGTCCGAGATCGACCTACAGTTTCAGGTAACCCTCGGAACATTGGCGCCGTTGCCGGGGAACCTGGAAGTCATCCCATCACCATGGCGGACAACCATGACAACGACCACGACTCAGATCTAGAAAATAGAACACCGCACAAAAATGCGGACACCCCACCAAAAAACACTCTGGAATCCAATGGAGACAAAAATTCAGCTAAACCGGGAGCAATAGAAGCCCTTCAAGATCGCTTGAAGCAACTTGAAGAAGAAACCCAACGACAACGAGAAATCAGAAAAGATCTACAAAAAGAAGTACGACGACGTCGAGAATTGGAAGACAAGTTACAGCAATTAGAAGCCGATCTCAAATTAAAAGCCCCTCGGGTCACTCCTGAGGAAAGCTCACGCAAAGAACAGGATCCGTTCACCAGGGAAATCATGAAAACCAAAATTCCAAAAGACTTCAAACTCCCGGATATGATTTTGTACGACGGCACCACCAATCCCAACCATCATCTCAGCAATTTCAGAAGCAAAATGTACCTTACCGATGTCTCAGATGCCGTTCGCTGCAAAGCCTTTCTGACAACCCTCACGAAGATGGCGATCAGATGGTTCGACAGCTTACCTCCCAAGTCCATCTCAAACTTTGACGACCTAGCCGGAAAGTTCCTTGCCAGATTCTCCATCCAGAAAGATAAAGCTAAACACGCCCCAAGTCTACTAGGGATCAAGCAAGGAGATCGGGAAAGCCTCCGCAACTACATGGAAAGATTCAACAAAACATGCATGGACATACAAAGCTTACCCACAGAGGCCGCCATCATGGGACTTATCAACGGCCTACGAGAGGGACCTTTCAGCCAGTCTATATCAAAAAAAGTACCCGACCTCCTTAGACGAAGTGCAGGAACGGGCAGAAAAATACATCAACATGGAAAAAAACGCTCGGTTAGGAGACCTCAAAATCGGGGGCCTCCTACCGTGACAGAGATAAGGAATCTAAAAAAAAAGAAGACTGACAAGGGGAGAAAATTAAAAAATACCATAATTATACTCCCCTCAGAGCATCCCTAGTCGAAATATACAAAGAGGTCTGCCATACAGAAAAAATTCCCCCAACACGGCCCCTCAAAGGAAAAAGGGGAGGAGGAAATCGGAAGGAATATTGTGAATATCATCGGGTCAGAGGACACGCCACCAACGAATGCTTCGAATTAAAAAATATCATAGAAAAATTGGTGAGGGAAGGAAAATTAGATCGATTCCTGGCCACCCGAGATGATGATCAAAGAAAAAGACGAAGGGATGAAGATACCGAACGAACAGAACGATCACCTCGGACACCAGAAAGACATGTCCACATGATACATGGCGGATTCGCAGCAGGAGGGATCTCCAAATCTTCCCGCAAAAGGTATCTCAAAGAAGTATATCATGTCGAAGGAGAGGAGGAAGCACTCAACATCCCAGCGATAACATTCACTAAGGAGGACGGGTCCGGCATCATCACAGGACACGACGATCCCATGGTCATCACCATCATATTGGCAAATGCCAACCTACACCGCACCTTAATAGACCAAGGGAGTTCTGCCGACATCTTATTCAAGACAGCCTTTGATAAACTCAGCTTAGAAGAAAAAGAACTTAAGGCATATCCAAACAGTCTGTTCGGGTTAGGAGATAACCCGGTTCGACCACTAGGATATATATCACTACATACAACCTTCAGAAAAGGAGACCAATCCAGGACCCTCAAAATAGACTACATCGTAGTCGATGTAAGTTCAGCTTACAATGCTCTCATAGGTCGGACAACACTCAACCAACTCGGCGCAATAGTCTCGACCCCACACCTATGTATGAAGTTCCCAACTCCAAAAGGGATAGCCACGATAAAAGCTGACCAAAAGATGGCACATCGCTGTTATAACGAAAGCCTAAACCTCAAAGGTAAAGGAGAAGAGTTCCACGCAATCGAGTTGGGCGGAGTTCAACGACGAGATGATCTTCGCCCCCAACCAGAGGGCGAGATAGAAAAAATTCAGATCGGGGACACCTCGGAAAAAACAACTAATATCGGCACAATCCTCAAAGGAGATTTAAAATAATTGCTAATACAATTCTTACGAGATAATGTCGACCTCTTTGCATGGAAAGCCGCAGACATGCCAAGCATAGACCCTAAGCTAATGTGCCACAAGTTGGCGGTCTACCCAGGATCTCGACCGGTACAGCAGAGACGAAGAAAGCTTGGGCCAGAGCGATCCCAGGCTGTGGAAGAGCAAGTACAGGCACTGCTGGAAGCCAGATTTATAAGAGAAGTTAAATACCCGCTATGGCTAGCCAACGTCGTCTTGGTGAAAAAATCGAATGGGAAGTGGCGAATGTGCACCGATTACACCGATCTCAACAAAGCTTGTCCAAAAGATCCATACCCACTCCCAAGTATTGACGCCCTGGTAGATGCTTCCTCTGGATATAAATATCTCTCATTTATGGATGCATATTCAGGATACAACCAAATTTCCATGTATCCACCAGATCAAGAAAAGACCTCATTTTTAACACCAAAGGCGAACTACTGTTACATCGTGATGCCCTTCGGTCTCAAGAACGCAGGAGCTACTTATCAAAGACTAATGAATAAAGTTTTTTCGAATCACATCGGAAAGATCATGGAGGTCTATGTGGACGACATGCTAATAAAAACACAAAGCGAAGAGACACTATTGTCCGACCTGGCTCAAGTATTCGACACCATAAGGAAGCATGACATGTGACTCAATCCCGTGAAATGCACCTTTGCAGTAGAAGCAGGCAAATTCTTAGGCTTCATGCTCACTCAAAGAGGAATTAAAGCAAATCCAGACAAATGTCAGGCCATACTCAACATGAAGAGCCCAACATGTGTTAAAGAAGTACAGCAACTCAACGGGAGACTGGCCGCCCTATCCCGATTCTTAGCAGGAGCCGCGATAAGATCTCTTCCCTTCTATGCTACTTTAAGAAAGGAAAAACAATTCGAATAGACAATAGAGTGCGAGCAAGCCTTCCAAGACCTCAAGAAGTTCTTAGGACAGCCACATATCCTATCCCGACCGCGAGTTGGAGAACCACTCATATTATACCTCGCAGTGGGAAGCAAGGCAGTAGCATCAGCACTAGTCAGAGAAGACGAAAATGGACAACAACCTGTCTACTTCATTAGCAAGGCACTACAGGGATCTGAGCTGAACTACCAGCAAATAGAAAAATTCGCCTATACTCTTATCCTAACATCTCGACGACTCCGCCCGTACTTCCAGGCTCACACCATTAAGGTTCGAACTAACCAACCCATAAAAGGAATATTGCAGAAAACAGATCTAGCAGGCAGAATCTTACAATGGGCAGTCGAGTTGTCAGAGTTTGATCTCCAATATGAAGCTCGGACGGCAATCAAATCACAATATCTGGCCGACTTTATCGCAGAATTCACAGATGCCCTAGAAACCCCCATAGAATGGAACCTTTACGTGGATGGTTCTTCAAATAAGACTGGAAGCGGCACAGGCGTGATAATAGAAAGCAACCAAGGAACCCAAGTCGAGCTCTCCCTCAAGTTTGGGTTCCCGGCCTCAAACAACCAGGCGGAATATGAAGCATTATTAGCTGGCTAAAGAGGTCGGAGCTCAAAAACTCAACATTTACAGCGATTCACAAGTGGTTACATCATAAATAACAGGGAGCTACCAAGCCAAAGATCCCACCATGAAAAAGTATATGGATAAAACCAAGGAACAGCTCGGACAAATCGGGGAGTATAAGATCTGCCACATACCCCGCGAACAAAATGCCCGAGCTGATGGACTCTCAAAACTAGCCAGCACCAAACCAGGGGGTAACAACAGAAGCCTCATCTAGGAAATGTTGCAGAACCCGTCAATCTCGGAAGAGGAAAAAGTCCTGACTATAATAAGTCAGGACCAAGGATGGATGACCCCTATAACCAACTACCTCAAAACAGGAACACTCCCCATAGAAGAAAAGGAGGAAAAAAGGTTAAAAAGGGAGGCACAGTACTACACCATCATAAACAACATCCTGTACAAAAGAGGAATCTCAACACCTTTACTAAAATGCGTGCCAACCTCCAACACAAGAGAAGTGCTAGAAGAAATATACGGCGGTATCTGTGGCAATCATCTCGGAGCACGAGCTCTCGCCAAAAAAGTGCTTCGGGCAGGATTTTATTGGCCAACTCTACAGAAAGAAGCCACAGAATTTGTAAAGACATGCCCACCATGTCAGAAACATGCCAACTTTTACATCGCCCCGCCAGAAGAGCTCATCAGCGTGACCTCGTCTTGGCCATTTGCAAAATGGGGACTCGATCTTCTCGGCCCCTTCTCACAGGGATCAGGACAAGTTAAATTCCTCATAGTAGGGGTAGATTACTTTACAAAGTGGATCGAGGCAGAGCCCCTAGCCAATGTCACCGCTCAAAGAAGCCGGAAATTCTTATATAGAAACATTGTCACGAGGTTCGGGGTTCCATATTCAATAACCACAGACAATGGCACTCAATTCACAGATGCAGGCTTCAGAAAACTAGTAGCCGACTTGAATATAAAGCACTAGTACACCTCCGTTGAACATCCACAGGCCAACGGACAGGCCGAAGCTGCTAACAAAGTCATACTGGCCGGATTAAAATGGAGATTACAAGATGCAAAGGGAGCCTGGGCAGAAGAGCTTCCACAGGTCCTATGGGCATATCGAACAACGCCACATTCCACCATAAAGGAATCCCCCTTCCGATTAGCATACGGAATAGAGGCAATGATTCCAGTAGAGATCGAGGAAGGGTCGCCCAGAGTAGTTCACTACAATGAGGGAGCAAACTCCCAACTTCAGAGAGAAGAGCTCAACTTGTCACTCGAACTCCAGGAAAGAGCTCAGATCAGGGAAGAAGCTCTAAAGCGCCGAATGGCTTCCAGATATAATCAAAAGGTAGTGCCGAAAAGTTTTGCAGAGAATAATCTCATCCTAATCCGAAATGATATCGGAACAACTCGACCAGGAGAAGGAAAGCTGGCAGCAAACTGGAAAGGACCCTACCGAGTTGTAGAAGTACTTGGAAAGGGCTACTACAGACTGTCTGAACTCGAGGGACGAGAGCTTCCCAGGTCGTGGCACGCTTGCAACCTAAGAAGGTACTACAGTTAAAAAAAGATAAAAGATCTCATCATTGGATGCGCTCTTTTTCCTGAAAAAGTTTTTTAATGAGGCACCAAGTTGAGACTCAGACAATCCTATATGTATCTATTTGCACTTTTCCTTTAAATAAAATATATTTTAGATATTCTACAAAGATTTCAAGACGCATTAATCTGAAGCATTCATCGTCCGATTGTAAAGCAACAGATCAGCAGAAAGTGAAAAACAATTTCACTGCACGATCACGATAAAGACAACCGTCCGATAAAGGTGAAAATGCGATTCACCCAAAGGACTATCTAGAGATGACAACCACTTTCTACAAATCGGCAAAGATGAACACAGAATAATGTAAGAAGTTATCGAAAGTGATCTAAAAAAGAACCTGACGAGGTCTTACGGATCGCTAAAATAATAACTTAAAAACTGGTCGAACATTAAGAAGTCAAACCAAGTCAAACCAAGTTATAAGTAAACCCTGGAAAGAGGTCTGGCCAACCCTATTAAAGAGGATTACTTTAACTTAGAAGAGCCCGACATAACAAAGTCAGCCCAAAACAAAAAGTTATTAAAGTAGTCCCTGAAAGAGATCTGACAAAGATCCAAGAAAGAGGACTACAAAAAATAACCTAAGGGAGACCGACATAACCAAGTCGGACTCCTACTACCAAAAAAGTTATCAAAGTAGTCCCTGAAAGAGATCTGACAAAGATCCAAGAAAGAGGACTACAAAAAAATAACTTAAGGGAGACCGACATAACCAAGTCGGACTCCTACTACCAAAATGTTATCAAAGTAGTCCCTGAAAGAGATCTGACAAAGATCCAAGAAAGAAGACTACAAAAAATAACTTAAGGGAGACCGACATAACCAAGTCGGACTCCTACTACCAAAAAGTTATCAAAGTAGTCCCTGAAAGAGATCTAACAAAGATCCAAGAAAGAGGACTACAAAAAATAACTTAAGGGAGACCGACATAACCAAGTCGGACTCCTACTACTGATAAGTTATCAAAGTAATCCCTGAAAGAGACCTGACAAAGGTCCAAGAAAGAGGATTACAAAAATAACTAAAAAGAGATCGACCTGACGAAGTTAATCTCCTACAGACAAGTTATAAAAAAGTAATCTCTGAAAGAGAGGATTACAATAATAACTTAAAAAGGGACCAACGCAAAGGAACTAGTCACAAATACAGAAAGTCGAGAAACAAGTTGGACCTCACAAATCATAACCTCAAAGGATTCAAGCTGCAAACAACGAAATAACCCAAGGAGGTCGAGCCACAAGATATCACACATCAGCAGAAAACAGAAAAATGGCAAATCAAAAGGCATTATGTAAAATCTACAAAGTTGCAAAAGCCTCGAAGGCCAGCAAAATCTAAGGATGGCGAGCTACCTTTTTTGTTTGTTAGAAAAGCAACTAGGAAAGCGTCAATAAATAAATAAGAAAGTTTTAAAAAGCCCACAAGCCGGGCCAACTACACAAATTCCCAGGAAAGAGATCAGCAAGCATCAGGAGCCTTCTTGGCAGCATCAGGACAAGGAGAAGGAGGACGAGTATGAATCGGTACGGCGTCTACAGTTCCATCCTCCCGGTTCAGAATCTGGTAATCCGAATCAGGTGCAACCGGAGGAACAGAAGAAGTCGGCACTTTAGCAGAGGACACAGGGGGAGGAATAACCTCATCATCATCACCCTCATCATCAGGGACAATCTTGTCATCTCTGACAATAATATCTAGGCTAAAAAGGGTAAGATCGGCCTCGGGAGCAATGACCCGAACTTGCTCCTTCAAGTTCTCGTAAGCAGCAGTCACGCTGCCAACGAGATGACCTTGAAACTCAGAATAATCTTCCCGGGCATGGTCGAGCTCCTCCCTCAGGCGCATCACCTCTCGATAAGAGGTAACGTAACTATCCTTGTGCATCAAGACTGCGTCCTCAGCCAACCTCAACGAAGCTGCCAATGACTGAGAACTCGCCTCCTCATTCTTCAAGTCCTTCTCCAGCTTGGCCACCTTCGTCTCAAGCTCCTCCTTTAACTCCTTCATCCGATCAAACTCTTGTTTTGCCTCCTCCATAAACGCTTTAGTGGCGTGGAGAGGGAGATTCTGAGCAGTCCGATATATGGCAGCCGACATATACGCCATCTTCACATGATTTCGGGCCATGAATTCCAAGTGATAAAGTATGGACACATCGTCCATGGAGAGAGCGCCGTAGGGACCGATTTGTTGATCCACGAATTCAATAGCATTAAAATCAGGAGCATCGAGGTCGAAGGGCTCAGCAGTCTTTTGTTTTTTATTGGGAGGAGCAATAGAAGGAGCAGCAGAGGCGATGTGAGGATCTACCAAACGAACTCGGGGTGTAGGGATCACTTTCTTCACCCCGGCAGAACTCTGCACTGATGGCTTCTCGCGCACCTGGGAGGATCCCTCCCCAGCTGCCCTGGCAGCAACATTTCTGGCAGCAGTTGCCCTCTGTGCCCTCTTAAAAGCTTTCATAGCTTCATTATTCTTCATTGCCTCTGCAAGCAAAATAGAAAATTCAGCTACAAGTCGGATAAGTCGGAAAAGACAGCTACAAGCAACATAAACAAGATAATAAAAGAAACACAAGATACCCAGTTCAGTTTGAAGAAGAGAAGGATTGGTTAGAAATTTCTTTGTGTCAAGATGGGGAGGTTGACCCCAGCGTTCTTCTAAGATAGTCACAAAGGCTCGCTCAGCTTCATCCAACATTTCCCACGAATACCGGGAGACCCTCACGTCTTTTTGCCATTCCAAGGGAAAAGCAGGTTCGTCATTCTCATCTAGAAAAAAGGGCCGAGCTCCTTCAACAGCTCAGACCTTGAAAAAGTAGTTTTTAAATCACGGAACGACTCGTCAAACATGGAAAAAAACCTTCTTTCCTTGGGTAGAACGAAAGGAGACCCAAGCTGACTTCTTTTTTACCACACCGGGCTTAGTCGAGACAAACAGATAGAAAAAGAGAGATTGGGAAGCAGGAATACCAAAACCATCGCACAGCAATTGGAAAATTTTAATAAAACCCCAGGAATTGGGGTGAAGTTGAGAAGGGACAACATTACAAGACCATAACAGATCGGCTTCAAATTTGGTAAAAGGAAGGGTGATACCCAGCTGACCAAAGAAAAAATCATAAGCATAAAAGAAAGGGCGACCATCAACAACCTGAGTTGAAAAGCAGACTCTCTCGTCAGAAGAGGGGGGACAAGTTCATAGTTCTTCTCATCTCCAGAATTACTACAGACACTATGAAGCTGCCTAAGCTGAGCACAAAAATCAGAATCAACCAACGAGACACACATGAGAACCATGGAGTCCACCCAGTCGGCCATACCTGCGGGAACCTGGGAAGGCATCTCTACAACGTTATTTCGGGAAGACATGAGGTCAACTAAATCCTACAAAAGAAAAGAAGAGTGGATTACTAACAAAACATCTCGGATGAGGGGCAAAACAACTCGACAGACAAACAAACAGGAAAGGAAAATCCCAAGACTCAAACCAAAGCCCTTGGGGCATCCCTTGGAGGCAGTAAACAAACAAGGACTTTCAAGTTACTTCTACAGCCTACATCCCGGCACTCATCAAAATAAAATACAGAAAGAAAAACAAAGGAAGAAATTGCAAAGAAGTTACGAAAAGAGCGAAGAAGGGAAACCGTTTCCTGAGTATGAAATTCAAAAATAAAGAAGTTTAAGGGAAACGGGGCAATTAAATGCCAATTAATTAGGGTATTAAACCCTCGCACGTTCCCCAGAACAAAGCGCTAATACAAAAGCACGCGCTTTTTGAGGAAAAACGTTCTACATTCAAAAGCTACTACGAAAGAATCGACAAAAATGCTTGAGTTCGGCTTCAAGAAGGACTGAAGTCAAGGACTTGACCTCGACAAAGAAGACCGAGCTCAAGCAGGGGCACTGTTCATACCCTGGGTCGAGCTATCCGACCCGGAATGATCAATGATAAAGCGACCGACTTCTTCAGGTCGAGCGGACCGACTTCTTCTTAAAGAACTCGGCCGTGTCAATAAAAGAGCCCAGTAAAGGGCCCAAATGGAGGAACACGACCCAAATCCAAAGGCACTTCAAGCCTATAGAGATAAAGGCGGTTCTCTTGAAGATAAGCTGACTTCACTCAAAATAAGATAAGATAAGATAAAGTAACTAACTTATCTTACCCGAAAGGTCAGCCCACATTACTATAAATACACTGGAGCACCCAGGTACCCCCCACCCTTCGGTGACAGAGGATCAGCAGCACGTTCAAGTCCAAACAAGTCGGACGTACCAGCTCCGGTCACCATTCACCAGCCGGACACATCGGTTCCGACCAGCACAGAAGATCTCGTCCGAGATCGACCTACAATTTCAGGTAACCCTCGGAACAACTACCAACAGTCACTCTGTTGTCACGTATGCTGGCATAAATTCTTGTATTGGATGAGACATAAACTCCACTATTTTGTGTTTTCAGCCCGTCTTCCTTTGTGATGGTTCTAAACTTGTAACCATTGACGTTGTATGCCCCAAAACGTCTTGCCTGAAGCATGGGACCACATGCCAGCAACTTCATTTCTTTCGAATGTACAGTACTGTCCATTGGAACCTAGCACCATAAATTAGAGTTTGTTCGTATAAAAAATTGGAATTCATAATTTATAATTCTAGGGCACAAATAAGTTGGTTAGGTTAAATTTCTACGAACCTCACGCTTGAACCGGCGAGGAAATTCTGCATGCACAACACGGTCTATCTTAGATTGCGACCTTATTTGATCCCGTAATTTTCGCTTGGTTTCTGACCTAAATGTACTTTACGACATAACAAGAAATTAGTCCAACGACTGAGTGTTTGAAATTGGTTATAATCGTGCTTAATGGTTACGTGTGCATACTTACTCAATAAATGGAGCAACAGCCTCGCAATTGACTAGCACATGACGATGTGCCTGATCTCTTTCCATTGGGGTCAGTACAAAATATGATACAGCCCCTGAAGCTTTTCCAATTTTTGGGAACATAGTACATCCTGTATTATTTGTAACATCAATAGGTCGATCGTCAACTCGTGCTGGTCGGTTGATTCTAGTCTCAATATTATCCAAATATCTGGAGCAGAATGTCAAAATCTCCTCAGATAAATAGCCCTCCGCAATTGAGCCTTCTGCTTGTGCCCTGTTACGCACGTATTGCTTCAATTGTCCTAAGTACCTTTTGCATAAATACGACATAACGCTTAGTATATACGTAACGAATTTGAAAAAAAATGACTTGAATGTGTTTAGTATCAAGCTAACCTTTCTATTGGATACATCCACCGATAATGTACCGGCCACCAAGTTTTATTTCATCAACGAGGTGCACCGTAAGGTGAACCATGACAGTGAAGAAGGATGGAGGAAAAATAATTTCCATCTGACATAGAGTTTTCACAACATGATTCTGAAGGGCACCAAGCTGCATAGGATTTACAGCTTTTCCACAGAGTTCTCAGAAAAAATGAGGACAGATTCGCAATCACATTCGATACCGGACTTGGCAATGCATTCTTTCCCAAAATTGGAAGTAATTGTTCTATTAGAATGTGGCAGTCGTGACTCTTCAACCCATATAACTTGCGCTGCCGGATGTCAACACAACGAGCAATATTGCTCAAGTAACCATATGGAAATACCATGTTCTGTAGAGTCTTCAAGAATACATCCTTCTGTGGATTCGACATTGTGAAGATTGCTGAAGGATATTTACCACCTTCATCCGGCCACAATTCAGGCCTTATGCCCATGCTTTGTAAATCTTTGCGAGCCTTAAGATTATCTTTTGATTTGACACTATCGTTTAAGATAGTGAAGACCACATTGTCACAAATGTTCTTCTCTATATGCATCACGTCAAGGTTATGACGCAACATGTGATCCTTCCAGTACGGGAGTTCAAAGAACACACTCCTCTTTTTCCAATACGAGTCATCTTGATTTGCATCTTCACCAATGCGTCTTCTTTTGGCTGTCAGAGTTAAGTTCTTCCCAAATGATACTTGCATGTTACACTGCTGCCTTAAGACATCTGCTCCAGAATACTTCTTCGGTGGATCTCTGCTTTCAACTTGTCCGTCAAATCTAATCCGGTCTACTCTATATTTATGGCCATAATCCAAGAAGCGGCGATGGCCCGTGTAACACCATTTTAGACTGAATGTTAGTCGCTGAGCCTTAGCATCCACGTTATACGTGGGACAAGCTAACCCACTGTACGTGTTCCACCCAGATAAATTTCCCAACCCTGGAAAATCGCTAATAGTCTACATTAGCGCCGCATGCATCTTGAAAGTGGTCCCCTTATTAGCATCATAAGTTTCAATGCCATCCCAGAGTTGCTTCAACTCATCCACCAGGGGCTCCAAATAAACATCGATGTCGTTACCCGGCATTTTAGGACCGGGAATAATCATAGAGAGTATAAAAGATGCATGTTTCATGCATAGCCAGGGAGGAAGATTGTACGGAATAAGAATCACAGGCCAAATGGAATACGTGGTACTCATATTTCTGAAAAGATTAAAACCGTCACTTGCTAAAGCTAAGCGAACACTGTGAGCATCATTAGAAAAAAAAGTATACTTTGCATCAAAGTCTTTCCATGCTTCAACGTCCCTTGGATGCCTCAAGTACCCATCATTGTTATCTGCCTCTTTATGCCATAACATGTCAGATGAAGTTTTGCTACTCATGAATAACCGTTGCAGTCGTGGTATAAGAGGAAAGTAACGAAGAGTCTTTGCTGGGAGAGGCTTTCCATTTTTTCTGACAGGTATTTTGAGTTTCGTAACGGAACCCTTTCGCGTCTTCTGCTTCCATCGTGAAGTCCCACACTGCTTGCATCTGGTCGCGTCATCATCCTCACCCCGATACAACATGCAATCATTCGGGCATGCATCTACCTTTTTGTACTCAATTCCTAACTTTCGGATAGTTTTCTTGGCTTCATACAAAGTGGACGGGAATTTGGCTTGCTCAAATGTATCCCGCAATAAGTCCAAAATCATCGACATAGCTTTGTCACTCACACCACACATACACTTAATGTGATAAAGCTTCACTAGGAAAGACAATTTTGAGTATTTCGAGCAGCCGGGATATAATTCCTCCGCTCCATCCGCAAGAAGATCGGCAAAATCCTGTGCCTCGTGACTTGGACCATCGTACAAGTACGGCAACTCTATATCATCATCTTCTACAGGATCCGCTGTTGTGGTCTCCTCACTTCCAGGAGGCATTGTGAAGTTAAATGCCTCGTGCACCATTTAAAGATATGGTTTCACCTCGGGTGTAGGTTTCTCAACTATCGGTGTGCAAGTAGAGCTCTCCTCAGCTGGTTTCTCACCATGACGCAACCACAAAGTATAGCCAGCGGGAAAGGGCTTTATCAACAGGTGATCGTACACATCCTCTCTTGTTTGCATAACTTGAAACCCACATTGAGGGCATGGACACTTTATCATGTTATCCGACGATGCATTCGCAAATGCAAAGTCTAGGAACTTATTAAGTCCTAGTCTATATTCTATGCTATCTTGTGGCTTAAGAATCCAGGTTTTGTCCATATCTATTATACAACAAATATATGGTTTAATAATTAATGTGATACAACTTTTTCATCACTAAAATAATGTTACGTATCTTACTATATTCATTCCGCATGATATAAGAAATACGGTTCTAAAAACATAACATGCATGGTAAAATACGTGTGCAACTACGAACATTAAAATTTATACTGAAATGTGCAGTAAAGGTAGAATATAAAACTAATATAGAACAAAAAATATGCCTCATAATCACAATTATAATACGACAATAAAATTTACGCCAATTACTTTTTGGAAAAAATAACAAGATTCATTTTTACATATAATAGTCATTTATATAAGTTCATTCATGGAGTACCTTACGAAAATTTTTTGTCCGTAAAACACTCCTCCTATAAACCTTTTTATAGGAGGGAATTCAAAATTTCTGTATTCTTATTTGCATTCAAGGTTTATTTTTATGTTTTATTTTAGGTATGTTAATAAAAAATGTTAGCATTAGTTTTAATTTTTTTGTATTTTCTAGAGCTAGTTTTTTCTAGCTTTCTTAGAGGGGGGCGAGTAGTGGCCTCGACCCCCCCTCGACATTTAAGAAACTATACTTATATACGAGATATGTATTTTAGGAATAAAAAATATTACATAATTTAATAGTTTTATATGTAATTTTACTATCTTAACAGTTTAGTTCACTAATATTTTTTACTTAACTAACTTAATATCATACCCTCAGGTCTTTGTACCTTTCAAATTAGTTTTTATAAAATAATCTATATTTATTTTTAAAAACATCATTTATTTTTTTATAATACTATATTTAATGTTTATATTATTATATTCAAAATATTTACGTAATTATATTTTGGTAATCACATTATGTACTTTAGATATTATGTCTCTTGTAAAAAATACTCATTTTTCTTCTAAATTTATGTTCTTAAAAGAAAAAATAATATAAAGATATCTTATATATTGTATCTATAAGAGTATTTTTTAAAAACCTTTGAAAGAATTAATTTTTGAATAATAAGATATGTGATAATTTTTAAAAGAAATCCGCTATAAATTATTGGTTTTTTATAATTTTATAATGTACTCTTGATATTGTTATATTTCTTTTATGTAATTATCATATTAAAAATAAAATTGTGAATATATATTGATAAATCTTTTCAAAAACCAACTCTAATAACTATATGTTAACTACTTTTATGGAATGAAAAAATTTATCTAAATTTTGGCCCCTGCATATTAAACTTTCTAGATCCGTTCCTGTATATGGTATTAACTAATTAAAGAGAACATAAAAAGAGATTAAAAATATGAAGTAACTTCTATAATAATAAATTCTTTAATAATATGTATAATAAAAAAAATGCTTTAAAATGATGTAACTCACCAGAAATTTTTTCTGGTGTAAATTACAAATCATCAATAGAGTGACTACTAATTAGTACTCAGCGGAAGAATACATCAAAGCCACAAAAAATGAGTCAAACTATTTTAATTAAGTCTTACAATTTTTATAAACTATAATTAATATTTATAATTGGATAATGAATAAGCTAAATATTAATTCAATATGTCAAATAATAACGATATTCATTAATAAATGACCATTTCTTAAAATTAAATAATCAAGACACCCATTGAGAATATTATTATGACAAACTAATAAGGGAACTAATAAATCCAAGATACTCCAAATAGTACAACATATACACATAACTCATTACGCACTTTATGTTTGTAGGTCAAAGATGCCAAAAAATAGTTTGAAATGTGTATCAAATAAAAGTAAAAGAGTTAGTAAACCAAAAATTAAGTCCAAAAAATTATTCTCTTCATCCAAACATTTCCAAAAAATTTTATCATAAAAAATAATATAAGATAATTATATTCTAAACCAATAATTAAGAAACAGTTTATCTGTAATAACATATATCACGTACAACATACTTAAAAATAAAAAAAAAGAGATCAACAATATAAAAGGTACACAAAACTAATTTATTGTTTTTCCTATATAGAACATGATTAATCAAAAAAATATATGTTAAAACCATCATTAAAATTTTTAGTATAACATATTTATAAACATTAGCTAATCAAATAAAAATTACCTTTAGCATAATCAAACAGACTTATTTTCTTCTTTTATTGTTTGTTTAAGTGTAGTCGGTTGATTAAGAAAAAATTAGATATTTTAAAAATTGAAATTAAACCGATGAACCGGCCGAGATCCGGTCGGGTGAACCGAACTGTGACCTGGCCGGCTTTTTGAAGCAACATCATAAAATCCTCCGTTTCAACCCACAATTAACCCTAATTAGAACCCACTCCAAGAGAAATGAAGAGATGCTACATCTAAAGTTCAGAGCGCCGCCCTCACGCGAAGGTCTCCGCCGAATCTCCTCAAGTGCGTCGCCCTTCACCTACGGCCAGCCATATCCGCGTGCCGCCGCCGTTGGTCCTCAGGTCGCTCCCTTTTCCTCCGTCGCAACCCTCCTTCCCTTCCATTAAGCAGCCATTGTGATCACCGCGAAGCCTCCCTCGCGCACCCAAGCTGTCGCAAGCTCTGTTCGTTTCTCGGTCGGAAGGTGCTCCAATACTGCTACTTGCCTTGGTCACTCGGTGGCTCTGTCTCCCCTCCATGAACGTTGACATTTGGTCGAGCTTCCAGGTATTTTTCTCTATTTATTTAACTGAATATGCATGTTTTTTTTAACTGATTTTTGTTTGTTTATTTAACTCAAAATTCATGCTTTTTTATTTTTAGTTTTAATGTTTATGAAACTCTATTTTAGTTATACGCTAAGTCTGGTTCCTTGTTATACCATGTTTGTAGTTTGGTTTTAATTAAACAAAATAAATAAAGCTATTAGGCTTGTGCACTCAACAATTCCTTACTGATATCTAAATGGATAATATTAGAAAAATTAGTCCATAATAAATAAATTAGTTCACTGTCTCTTAAAATTATTATTATGTTTTGGATGAACGACACATGAAAGCTTAATCAGTGGCTTTCAGTTTTATAATGCTAGAAGCTATGTACGAAGATAAATCATATGATAATGATTATGGTATATGTAATTGATGACTATAAATTTTGATAATACTTCAAAAATCAGCTTAAAATCAAAGTTATAATTTTATACTATGTAAAACTATTTTGATTTGTGAAAATCATTTTGAGTCCCCTACTTAATTTATTGTGTTTTATTTGAGTCCCCTACTTAATCTATTAATGAGATTTTTACTTACTTGAAAAATTAAGAACATCGAAAATTTGAGTTTAAAAATTGGAGAAGAGATTAGTATCTAACACTGAAAATGGTGGTACCTGGATGAATGTGTAGTATGGTGGTACCTGGAAGAGATTAGTATCTAACACTGAAAATGGTGGTACCTGGAGAAGAGATTAGTATCTAACACTGAAACTCACAGAAGACTGGTGTTGGCTCCTAACATTTGAAAAGAAGAAGAGTGGAGATTTTTGAGTTTAGAATTATATGGGATGAAATATGTTATTATATAGATATCTTTATACCTTTAAAATATAACTAATAATCAAATTTGTTTTGAAGATAAGAAAAAAATTCAAATTTGCCATCATTGACCGGATTTACAGTCACTTTTTTAACAGAAGGCATTTATTCAGATACAAATAATTAATTAAAAGGATAAATTAATTATATAAAAGATTAAATTTATTAGAAGTAGAAACGGGCTACTCAAATCAGATAAATTAAAATTTTAAATTTGAAATCAAATTAGGTAGTTAAGTAAACGGAGAAAATCTGATTCAGATGAAGTTATTAGGATTTCAAAAAATTCACCCAATATTTTAGCAGTCACTCTCTCCCGTCTTGTTAACATACTCTGTGCCTCCTTCACCCCAAGCCAGTTTATAAGACTGATTTCGTATAATCTTTTC
Organism: Arachis ipaensis; assembly: GCF_059453495.1. Lineage (NCBI taxonomy): Eukaryota > Viridiplantae > Streptophyta > Magnoliopsida > Fabales > Fabaceae > Arachis > Arachis ipaensis. Next base: position 24,829,730 of record NC_142443.1, read on the forward strand.
ATGAATACTAAGCTTACTCCTCTGCACAGTAATCATGTCTTCTTAATCATTGAGAAGAAGGCTCTTAAATTTAGTTAAAGGGTTGAAGTGATTCTGAAACAGTGGTTTTTGGCTCTATATTTTCTGCTCAGTCACCTAAGGTTAATGTATTTTATTTCATGTTTCCTTTTGTTCATTCTTATGTATTTAATTCCTGTAGTGTCTATCTTTCTGCACTTCATGCTTAGGTTGATGATGATTTCTCCTATGTAACAGATTTTCTTTTGCTTTTGCATTTGTTTTTTGATTTTGTTTTTGTTGTTCCTGCAACATAGTTCCAAATAACAAAGATAAGCATGTAACTTGGACGTGAAGATGAATTGAATTCAGTTAGCTTTTCCAAGTTCTTTGAAACATCTTAACAAAGTTTTCATTGCATATACTTAGACTCATTATTAAGTATCTCTTACTGTTTTTTATTTTATTTTAGTTATTTGTTTATTTGTGTTGAGTCGGGTATTAGGTAGAGAATCTGAGTCATACTAATAAATTTCTTTAAAATTTACTACTTTATTGAAAATTTGCTGAAATTCTTGTGTGGAAATTTACTACTTTGTTGAAAAATTGCTGAAATTGTTGCTGGAAATAATGAGATTGTTTAATCCTATTAATCCACATGGACCTCAAGAACCTTCTTCTCCTGTACAACCTTCTCTCATTTGCACTATGGGCAACGGTCCCTGTCACTGATGGTTTCGCTAGTACCCTTACATTCATTGCAAGGATGCTGCATTTGCTGAGCAATAGAGGGACCAAGGTGCCTGATAGAAACCTTCATACCAGTTCCTTGGCAACCAGCGCACTTTGTAGAATTCCCAGACTTGTACTCTTTGCTACAAAGTTCAATAACACAAACAACCACACAAACGTAAGAAACCAGTGTACATACAATCAATCACATCATAATAGAGTACCAATAACTTGAAATTTTGATATGATTATACTTACCCATTGCACTTTGAGCAAAGCACATTGCGAGAGAGCGAGAGCTTCTTAGATGTTCTGAGGTATAGGTTTTCAAGCGAGACCTTTAGGGGGTGAACCACATCTTCTACCCTTTTCTGCCTCCTCCCTCTGCTACTACCACCTGTTCAAAGAAGCCATCAACAAATCTCTCAAAACCCAATCAAAATACAAAATTAACACAACCAATAAAAATTTCCCAAAGCTGAAAATACATCTGATTATAACATACCGCCGCCAAAGGGACTCCCACCAAAGAAAGACTGGAATATATCAAATGGGTCGTGGCCGCCATCCATTCCTTCTTTGAGAGCATCCTCACCCTACTGATCATAAATCTCACGCTTTTCAGGATCACTCAGAACCTCATAAGCCTGGGCAAGCTCTTTAAACTGCAACAAACCAATCCAAAATCCATATTAACATCTGCTCCACTCCTCACCTCAACGACACACAAAATTCACAGAACAAATCTATTTCACAAAAGCAAAACAAGAAATCATGTTTGACCACACAACGCATCATCATATATTGAATTAGCTAAGCTGAACATACCAGCTTCAACCACGCTAGAGTTAACATAATCTTTATCCTTTTCATCAAAATTCTCAGTCGTACCTCCGCTCCCATTTGAAGGTGAGTTGAAACTGCAATGCACAGTCTTGCTCTTGCACTTTCGCATGTTCATATGGAAAGAAAGAACAGTGGCCTTATCTCTGCTACACTTGAGTCCCCAAAATTCAGTTCGAATACACTTAGCCTTCATTGGTCCAATTAAAGGAACACTGCAGAGCCCTGCTACTTTGGCACGAACAGTGGGGATCACAACCGGTCCCTTTAGATTCAAAGAACCTATTCTACCTTTATAATATATATATTCTCACAACCTTCACCAAAAAATTCACAAACCTTTTAGCCATCATGATCTAAAATTTGTATAACCCGTTTATAAGCATTTTGAATTATTATTAATTAAATTTAAAAGCAAAACGCACCTCGAACTCGAATTCTGAAGTGTGAAGCTTTAGGATCAGACGATGATCCAGTCACCGATCAACGCAAGAATATTGAAGAATTGGGTTAAATAGGTTTGTGAATTCAGAAGGGGAAATTAATTATATGTGTATTATTAGTACATGTCTGATCAGATCAAGGTGGAAAGTGAAAAGACGAATTGAGATCTGAGAGTGAAAAGAAGGAACGGAATTGAATTGAATTGAATTGAATTGAAGTGAAGTGATGAATAGGGCTCAGAAAAAAGGGGGATATAAAAGAGGATAAGAGATTCTTCTTGGTGTGTTGAGGGAGAGTGAGAGAAGGATCCCAAATCAATAATCAATAAATAAATCTTACTAAGCAAGCATGGATCCACCGCATGCATCAGCTTCAGCATCATCTCATAGTAAAATATGAAATCACTATTCTACCCTCCTACGTCCTTTTCCTCTATATATATTTGCACGTCATAAATCAGCTCAATCCGAAGTCCAAACACATCTCATAGTATGAATTGCTGTTTTGCCTTATTTTCATCATGCTATCATGCTATTCTTAAGTTTGAATTGCAATTTGTTCGAATATCTGAAATATTGTTGAGATATTGCTGCTGGGATTCGTGAGTTTGAGTTGCATTTTGATTAAATGATTTTCATTCTTAGTTCTGTCTCCAACCACTAATCTGTGATTGTGTTTTTATATTTAGGAACAAGATATGATTTGATTATTGTTATTCATTCATCCATATATATGTGCAGAAAAGTGTATGGTTTATCCCTCTTGTTCCTGTGCTGAATTAATGCTTAGATGTTATTTAGATTAGCCATTGTCATTAGATATTATAAAGAACCAAAAACTAGTTGTAATGAACTTAAATAGTTAAAAAAGGCTATAGTATTAATTTTACTGCTTAAAAATTATGGTTTGAAAATCGGAATTTCTAAAAACTAGTTTTAAAACTGGATTTTTGGTTAAAAAATCTGGTTTGGAAATGGATTTCTAAAAACTTGTTTTAAAACCGGATTTTTGGTTAAAAAACCATATTTAAAACTGGATTTTAAATTTGGATATTAAAAAACTGGATTTAAAACCGATTTTTATTTTTTCAGACCGGCTTAGAACCGATTTCTCTTTTTAATCCGGTTACAGTTTGGTTCTATAACAGTTGATATTGCGGAAGAAACAATAAATTTTTTGGCTCTGCCTGAACAGCTATTTCAATTTTATTTGTTTACTTGAGTTATTTTAATAAAACATGATATTATATTGATGTAAGGTTATATATATATATATATATATATATAGTAGTTATACGTCAGAAGCTTGATCACAAGAGGAATGGAACTCAAGCATATACATATATAAGCTAAGGCAGAGTATAAATAAAACTAGTTTATATTGTTAATTTATAATAATATATTCTCGAATTTATCCTTATCTAAAAGGATTTTATTTTACTAAAACACCTATCAAATATTGATTCAAAATAGAAACACATCAATTATTGAGTGTCTATCTAATTTGCAGGCTGTTGATTTTAGGAGCTCTCATCAGAACTTGAATGTGAACTTTATCCCACAGGCCATAAAGGTACGCAGTATGGGCAGAAAGGAAGAAATAATCCCTATATATATAATATGTAATGAAATTAATAATGAGTCATTCAACATTCCTGCTTTAGTGTCTTTAGTGTTAAAATATTTGAGATCTCATGCATGTATATATTTGACTTAATATTGTTGTAATTTTGTTGTCTGAAACTGAAATTGCAATGCCCCACATGTGTTGATACTTAAGTTTTCTCCCTTTGGTTCTTGATGATCTGCTACTTTACTTGCAAGATAGCCCAGTTACTACGCTACCAAACATTTACAAAATTAATTAGATTTACTTCTAAAAATTGTCGCTATATAAAGGTTGAATAACCATCAATATTCATTGACTGTTACCCCCAATCTTTGGATTAAGGCCTCAAAATTGGACATGACTTGTTTAGGGAAAATTTAATGCAATAGATGTTTAAAGGTCGTATGATTCTATATACCAACAACTGTAATGCTCGCTTTGCTTTGATTTAATCAAGGTCGCAGTTTCATTAATTTCTCACATCACTTGGAGACTTATTTTTTGGGGAAAAAATTTTTTTTGTCATGTCATCTTTAACACCACCAAGTTTGTCTCCTATATTAGCACCTTTAAAAGTTGATACCAGACTTTTTTTGATTAATTAATTTTATGTATTTATTACTATTCAGACATTAAAATTGTTAAATAGTGCACTATATTGTTTGACACTTGATTCAATTAATTGATATAATCATTGTGCACTATTGAGTTTTACATTGTTGTTCTCTTGCTAAAGGAATAGTCAAATGCCAAGGAAACCTCGGTACACCGTTAGTACTGCAGTCGGACCTGTAGCTGCCCCTGATAGTCAAACACACGCTACTCCGGTGAGTTATTTAATGCACAACTTAGATCAAATGTTCATTTGCCTATTAGGATAGACTTTTATTCAATATAATTTGTGGGAATACTGAAAAAAATTGGTTGATGTATTAACTACTTTGTTTTTAGCACACGGATGGAACACATGATGCGGGTGCAAATACTTCTAGTGCACAGCGACGTGCTAGAGCACCTCCACCTCCGCATTCCAGCAATGGTGCTCGACAATCCCGGGTTAACGCTATACCGTTTAGACCACCGCGCAATGAAGCACGGCTGGCACCGTCAAGTGACATTGGGGACGCTTGAGCTCCTGCGACAAATAAAAAACATCCGGATTTACATGAAGTTGTAGATGACCATTCAGAAGATGAAGACTATGACCCGGAGGCGGATGAGGTCGAGTCATTTGATGACCATGTGGATGACTTATTTGCTGCACATGAAGTTGAACGCCAAGGCAATGCCAACGGCAAAAAAAAGGACACCGATTATTGGGTTGTTGATGTCATAGGTATTCTTTTGATGCTCGTTTCTTAGAAAGTGTAATTACTCTTCTCCGTGCATTCTAAATCGCTGAGTAAACTAACATTTAAAGTTTGTTCCCTCTATTAGAAAATGGTGTGACTTATTGTATGGAGCTGACTGTTAAGGAGGCATTAGCACTTCCTCCTGGAAAGAAGATCGTGCTAAACCATAACAGAGAGTTGCAATAAGTTGGTCAGGCAGCGGGCCTATTGAGCGGGTTCTTGGGGACATTGGCGTCTGATTTTCAACAGTTACCAATTTATGAAAAAAGTTGGAAGACAATGAGCAAGGCTTCCAAGGAGCATGCCTTTGACCAGTTTAAGGTAATGTTTAGTATTTTTTTATAAAGTAAGGCGTTACCAATGCTTAGTGTAAAATGCTTTTTTTTTATCTATTAAATGAACACTACAAGGAAAGATTAAGATGCACACACATGATATCGACCATACAGATTTTTTTTATAGAATATCGATAAATTTCTAATGAATTTTTTGTATAGTGTAAATTGCCAAAAAGTTCTAACAAATTGTATTAGTAACTAGAATCATTATTTAATGAAGTGATATATATTTGATCACTACTAAGCTGGTCCAGCAAGGGGGATTCGGTTCATACTTTGAAGGTGATTAGGCATGCTTATATTGGAGGTGATTCTTGCTATTTATATGTTTATATTGGTTGTCAAACTTGGATTTTGAACTTAGTCTTTAGGATAAAGTTTTCATGGTGGAAAGTTCTCAATCATATTTGTTTGTGTGTTGAGTTGATGAATCGTGTATATAGGTTCTTCTGTGATGTAGAATGGATTTGGAGTTAAAGTTAATGGTTACAATGATGGTGCGAAAGCACTGATGTCAATATCGTTATCATCTTTATTGTGTTATCTTATGATCTGAACTACTTGTAGCGAGTCTTCCACTATGAGGACGATGGAAGAGGGATCATAAAGCGGGAAATTGTACAAAGAATAGGAAGTTCCTGGAGGAATGCAAGAAATCATTTGTTCCATAAGGTTTATGACGAAGAACTGACGTTTCCGGAAAACCTCATGCGTAAGCCAGCAGGAATAAAGGCAAATCACTGGAGAAAGTTTCTTGAATATCGGTTGAACGAGGACACACAGGTAACAAATATTTAGTTGATATTTCGTTGTTTTCTAATATAAATCGTCATGAATTACTACTAAATATGCTGAATTTATTGTGATAGTGGAAAAACTACTACCAAAAAGTTCGTCACCTTATCCTTTTTTGTGTTTCCTAAAGTTGTACATGCCTGACTTATAAAACCATTAAAAGTGTAGTAATTTATCCCAATAATATTTATGTTTGTCATTTTGTGTGTAAGAGAAGTGTAAAAAAAATGCCATTAATCGTTCAAAGCAACTGTACACACATATCGGAGGTTCGAAAACGATGGCAAGAAAGAGACACGAAGAAGTAATTAATTTAAATTCAGTTCCAGAATGGTCACGTGTTTCTAGTAATATAGTGTTGTCTGCTATATGATTGTGTGTTGATGATTGTTATAGGAGCTACGACAGGGAAGGCCTATTGGTAGAGGAGAGGGATGGACCATGAGTCATAAAAAAAAGAATGGTTCATATATGAATAAAGATGTTCGTCTAGTTGGGGTAAATCATCTTCTTTACTTTTTCAAATTTCTCTTTACAATTACTACCATTGAATTTAAATTAGTGTAAATCCAGATCTCACATGTTTGCAGGAAGCAATTGAACTTATTAAGAGCCAAGATCCCTCCAGCAAGGAATTTTCACAGAATGATTCCCTTGCACAAGTGCTTGGGAAGGAGCACCCAGGAAGAGTTCGTGGACTCGGTTTTGGTCATGTCCCAGTTAGTGTTTTTGTAACATTCCACAGCAGTCTGACTACGGTGTTCAGATTGAGGAGTATCAGATGAAGATTGTAAAACTTAAGGTGGAGGCAGCAGAACTCAAGGCAGCAGCAGCAGAGTCAAAGACAAAGAGACAGAGAATGGAGGCAAAGGCAGCAAAGGAGAAGGCAAAAATGTAGACTATGAAAAATTTGTTAAGATACATAATTCAGCAACAAGGAGATAATTTGCCACCTGAAATAGCTGCAGATTTGGATTCTTTGAGAAGTGCACCAACCTCATCCCATGCAAGATTATGTGCGGGCAGCTACTGATTTGAATTATAAATGTTGGAATCTGAATACTCTTTAATTTTTTACTATCATAATGACTTTTGAGATATTTATTTGTAGTTTTTTATTTTGGTGACTTTATCTGTATTTTACAGTCATCGATGCACTAAATTCAAATAACTATTATAATGATTCACTTTTGCATATATTTTTGTTTTGTTTCGTAATTTATAGTTTGATTCGCTGTTAGTTATTTTAATAAGTTAACATAACTGAGTGGAAGAACGTATAAAGAATAAAAGAATTGGCATATTTTAGTGTAAATTCGGGTTTTTTCAAAAAAAAAAACGTGTAACTCAACATTTGGCAATGGTTTTAAATCCGCTGCTATATCTTAACAGAATAATTCAACGGATAGCATTTTGCAGCGGTTAACAACTGTTGCCATCTCCAAGTAGTCATATTCTAACGATTTTGTAGCGGAAAGAACTGCTGCAAAATTATACCGCTGCAAAATACCATTTAACTGTGGTTGTTCCAGCGGTTGCTATTAACCGCTGCAAACGGTTTAGCCGCACGCTATCTTTTAGCGGATATATCAACCGCTGCTAATCCTGTACATAACTGCTACTATTTGCCGGAAATGGTGTAGTGCGTGTCCCATGTCGTATCGTGTCCCGTGTCTATGTCAGTATCAGTGTCTGTGCATCATACACAAAATAGTTTATAATTTACTCAAATTTTTGTAGAAATATTTGAATATCTATTTAAAAAATATATAAAAAAATAAATTAATGTAAAATTTGATTTCTAAACTATTTTTTATTTTTTAAAATTTAGAGTCGTTCACAAAAACAAAATTTTAGCTTAGTGTAAAATCACTTAAACTTTAACTATTAAAGTATCTTATTTTTTTAATAATGTAAAAATTGAAAACAAATTCGAATCTCTAAAATCATTTTAAAATATATATTTAATATCTAATTGTTTTTAACATTTTTAATTTTTTTTTCAGATATTTTTTATCGTTTTAATCCTTGAAGAATATCTTTTTTGATAATCTTTTAAGAATATTATTTTTAGCATATTACTCCAAATATATAGTTCTCATATGCATCTTCAGTCTGAATATTAATGAGTTTATTTATTTATCTTTTTGTCCTCATGTGGGTTAATATAACGAGTTAACTATCAATTTGGTACTCGAAAGATTCAGATGCCGATAAATTTTTGAAAAAAGTTATTAACAAAATAGTCTCTGAATAATTTGAAATTGTGACAAAATAATCAATAAATATTATATTTTTTATAAGTGACAAAAATTTTTCATATTTATTAAACGGCTTATCCATTTTATTCTAACTTTATAACAATATTTGAATAAATATTTAAAATGTTTTTTTTTTAGTTTTTCTTTTTGTTTCTTAAAAAATGTGGTCATTCACAATAAAAAATTAAAAACATTACTTAATATAAAATTATCAAATTTTGAAAAAAAAAAGATCTTATTTATCTAATGGTGATTGTAAAAAATTATATCAAAATATGATCTCTAAAATATTTTTAAAAAATGTATATTTAATATTTAATTTATTTTATTACATTTTTAAATATTTCAGAATATTATTTATTGTTAATATCTTTCAAATTATTTTTGTTAATGATATCAACTTTGAATATCTATTAATATATAATAGTTAACTAGCCAAACAGTAAAACCACACGCTATTTAACACTGTTAAATGGTTTCTGAGAGAGTGACAGGTGTCTCCCAAACCTTTTCTTTCTTTTGTGTTTTGCTTCCCAGCAAAAAGCCAAAACCTTTTTACCTGGTGGAAGGTTATCAGAGAAGATCTTTGTCCAATGGGTTGAAGAGAATTAATCCGGCAGCAATCCCAAAACCACCATTTAGGGGAAGAAAACGGAAATGCTAGCTTCTGATTGGATGATTAGAGTAAACAATGGATTGAGAACTCATTGTCCCCCATATAATGAAGCATAACTCTCTTCTGCATCAATTATTTGAGTGCGATCTTTTCTTTTCAAATCAGGATTTGAACACCAAATTTTGAGCGTAATTTTTTTGTTTGAAATCAGAGTTCAAAATGACATCCTCAAGCGCCTCTACCACATCGAAGATGCTCCTTAAGGTCTTTTCACTCACAATTTTTGTTTCAGTTTAGCTTTTGAGGGATTTATTATTAGCATTATTAATATTCTTTTTGTGGGTTCAGATATGATGGAGATGAGGGCAGAAATCGTGGCGATGCTGAAGTCGCTGTCGCTGCACCCCTGGCGGCATTCCTTCATACCCCGTTGGATGTGCAGGAGTTGAAGGCTAACAAGAAAGAATTGCGAGTAGAAAAGTTAAAGGACAAAGAGGAAGTAGAGGACTTAACTCAGGAAATGGCTGAGCTACGGTATCGAACTCACATCCCTAGACCTCAAGCTTCATCTCTCCAACTCAAGTAATCGGTACACTCCTATTTTATCGATACCCCATCCTTCATTTCTCTCAATTTTTTTATAAATTTGGTTCCAATTCTGCTTTTTATGATGTTGGGTACCCTCAAAGTTGGCAAATTTTTTACCTTTTTACATTTTGCTCATTAACTGTCCGTGACGAGCAATCCCTTGTGAGTGTGTGTGATCATTCATCCTTCACTAAATTCATTAAAGAAGATGAATTTCATGTTGCTGCTGAAACCTGAGAGGTTATTTTGTCGGAGAAGTATTTTTATTGTGGTGATGTTGTGCATTCATTATATCACCTTTGCTTATTATTTAGCTACAATTTAATGATACTTGCTTGCTTTATGATCAGTTGGCAGGAATGGACCTTTGGTGGATGGATGGAAGTGGTCAAGGCCTAATGGAGGGCATGCAGGACTAACATCAGCACTGAAGACATAAAAGATTTAAACAAAACAAGGTATACTCAAAACAAAACTACATTTTATTTTTTAAAAAATATGTTTTCTCAAAACACCTTCCCTTTTGGGTGTTAATCATAGGCCAAAATAGATTGAGTTGAATTTGTCATTTTTCTGTGAATGATATGGATTGAGTTCTACTAATGTTTGGAGCAAAATTTATGTAAAATTGATGATTATGTCCAAGAACTAATAGGATTGCTACCTTTTAAATTGATGATTATGCTATCATAATTTTTTCTCAGCTAATAATTAAAATTAAGAAGTGTTTTCTCTTTGCCCCAAATTTTAAAATAGGGAGAGAAGAAGTATGATATAGAGGGTGTGAATTTGGATGGAAAATATAAAAATTGGCAAAACAAATTGCATTATGATTTTTACATTCTTAGGTCGGTCTGTTTGGATAACCTTCTTTGATATTTTTCCTTGCACTATTTTGCTTTGTCTCTTTACTCTTTGGTGAATAGTTTGAAAGTTTGTGTATTTGAATGAGTCATAGGAGAAGCTAATATTTTTTGTTTAATCCTATCATTTGTTTTTAAAGAAAGGGATTTCGATGCTGAGCAATCTGCAAGGGTGATTGATGCATACTGTATGCTTAGCAAGCCTTTGACTACTGATTATATTGTTGTTATCTTCTTTTGTGGAATTATTTGCTGAAGATTGGTAATGAATTGTTTGATTACACTTAATGATGACCAGTTAATTTTTTTTGTTTTATTGAGTAATAATTTTTTCTTTTTTTTTTAACTGTAATAAATGTTTGATATCTATATTTTAAAGCAAATGTCACTGCCCCTTATATTTTACCCAATGTTTTGCAGATTTTTCATGTTTGGTAGACAGAGTAATAGAAAAGAATTGGGTTGCTTTGGTTTCATCCGGTGATAAATTAGGTTATTATATTAAGTGATTAGATGTAAGTGTAATGGTGTCTATTGCATAAATTTTGTGTATAGATGTATTTGCATGTGTTTTATCCCCCTTTTTTTTCTCTTTTAAAGGAAATGTAAGTGTGTTTGTTTGAGTAACATTTACTTACTACACATGATTCTTTGAGGCCAAGTTTATCCATTTTCCTCCATCATATATATAAAATTTTAAATCATTTTATTGTGTTGAGATGACTTTAATTCTTTTTATCATTTAGGATATATATGTGTGCATTCCTAAAATTCTTATTCCTTAAAGAGATAAGATACTTTAAAGAGTACTTGGCTATTCTAAAGAGGTAAGATATTCAATGTTCATGAGAAATATTTCACTCATTTTTTTGTTTTGACAACAACTTTTAAACATTCTTTATTTTGTTGTAACACTTTTTCTTTGTGAGAGAAAATTAATTGCAACCAAAATTTTTATTAGTTCTTCTCACAATAGCTTAGTATTTTTTCTTTCTTTCTTTTTGCTTAGTGTTTTATTTTTATTTTTCTTTAGTATATAAAGTGGATGAACATGATAAGATATGTTGTTATATGATGTTTGTTTTATGCATAAAAGAAATTTTATATCCAAGTCTGTGCTTCATAAGATAAGTGAAGAGTGAGTAAATCAGTTTAAAAGAGCAGAATCTGTTATTCGCAAAAGGTTTAACATCCTTATATTGATAAAAGTGACCTTCTTTATCCTAATTAACTCACAATTTGAAGGTAAATGTTAAAAGAGTTTGCAACTGAATGATTCCTTTCATTTAAACCCTGACAGAAATAGTTTTCATAAGTATCATAGAATTCCTAATTCTAATAATTCACTTGATAATTTTTATTTTCATTTCTTCAATTACAAGAGCAGAAGAAAGATTTAGTCTTTTCCATTTGAGAATAACTATTACATGACTATAATTCAAGTAATAGATTGCTGACTAACATTAGAGTAGGGGATGCCTGTATCTTGACCATAGCAGTTAGTTGTTCACTAAAGCCCCTTTTTTTTTTCTTCTTCTTCATATTGGTTTATAGCTTTATTGGATTAGTAATTGAAGTTGGGAAAACTTATAACGTATATTACTATATGCTTTTTAATATAATTGAATTCACCAATTTAGTCAGCATCTGAGTTTAGTTGCTGCTTCAATTGCAGATCTTCTTGCGGAGGGAGAAAACATTCAGTCAAGGCAGAAGAAGAAGGGGCAGTAGTTAGAATTTGGCCGGTGACTCAAAGGTTAGTCCATATTTTTATTTTTATTTCTTCAATTACAAAAGGATTAAAAAAGATTTAGCCTTTTCTACTTCAAAATAACTATTGCATGACTATAATTCAAGTGATAAATTACTGACTAATATAAGAGCAAGCCAGCAGTGGATACCTTTATCTTGACTGTAGCGGTTAGTTGAACATGGAGTCCTTTTTTCTTCTTTTTTTTATATTGGTTTATAGCTTTATTGGATCAGTAATTGAAATTGGCCAAAACTTATAATTAATGTATATTTTTATCTTTTTTTTTAATATAATCAGAATTCACTAATTTGGATTAGCGTTTGGTTCTGAATTCAGCTGCTTCTTCAATTGCAGGTCTTCTTGCGGAAGGGAAACGGATCGGCCAAGGCGGAAGAAGAAGGGGAGGTAGTTGGAAGTTGGCTGGTGACTCTTCAAAGGTTAGTATAAATTAGAATCTCCAATACATTATTATTTTACGCACCCCTGATTTCAAAGTCCAAAACTTTCCCACACCCAACCATTGAGGATTCTATTCTTCTCTCTTTCCTTTTTCAATCAAATTATCTATTTCATGTCTAAATCGTTGTGATTGTTTTAGTGACTAAAAGAGAATCAGAAGCAAAAGAAGAAGAACGAAAGGAAAAATTATTATTACACTTATTATTTAATGATATTTTTTAAGTTTGGGAGTGCCATATTTGTGATTTTCAATTCAGTTGACAAGTTACATTGCATTTATTATGTCATTGTGGTTGCTCACCCTGAAACACTTATCAAGTATGTTATTTTATCCATAGACCCTTTTTTATAAAATCAATCTTCCATTTTTTGTTTTTTTTTTTTAAAGATCAGCTCATAAATGATTTTCATTAATTATTTATCTTTTGTGTCAAATAGATACATTCCAATCAAAGAGATTCCAATTTAATATGATGGTCTCAAGAGGGAAGATGACACCGTTCTCTTTTGAAGATGATGCTGTTTCAGAATCCACACTCCCTATGCATCAACTCCAACTTTTGAGATTTCTACATTGGAGGTACCTACTACTACTATTACACTTACTAAATTGAGACATTGGAAAATTAATCTATTACATGAAATTTTTTAATTAGTTTCCAGTGGTTTTGAAGGTGTGTTTTATGCAAAAAGAATTTAAAATGACTTATAAGAACTCCTTCAATTGTTGTGCATTTATTTGACTTTTGAGTTCTTTTAATAGTCTAAGTTGTCAAAGAAAATTGTTCTATAATAGCGTTTTTCTTATAGTGACTACTAATTTTATTATTGTTGTCATTTTTTTTTGTCGGATTGTTTCCTTCAAAGTCAAAGCTCCATGCCTCCTTGCATTCTTTCTTTTTTCAGGGGATGACGATAAGATTAAGCCTACATATAAAGATGTAAATGTAGTTGTGTTTATAGAGTTTGTTTAAGGATTCGATGGACAAATTTGAAAATATTAAAACTCAAAGCTCATTTAAAAGGGCTGTTTTCTTGCTATGTTTTCGAATCAAATATATCATTGATTTTTTCTTACTATCGAATCTATTTTTGCTTTTCAGAAATTTAGTTGTACACGTATATTTTTTTAACAAATTTACGTAAATTGACTGCTACAATGCAAACCACAAATCCTTCGAATATGTATGAGTTTTATAAATGATAAGGATGATTATAATTAGAAAATATGAAAATGAAGATTACATTCAATTTTATTGTTTGAAAAATTATTGAATTATTACATGGCATTGAGAATTTTAATTTTCTATCTTTCGATCTTTACTTAAATTATTAATTTCAAGTTTGAATATTTGTGGTTGTTTCAGTGACTGAAACAAAATCAAACACAAAAGAGAGAAGATGGGAGAGGTGAAGGTGTTGAACAAATACTACCCACCTCTGTCGCAGCGCTTGACCTGAAGCATACACTGGGTAAGACGAAATTTTGTTTTTGCTACATGTTTTGCCTTCAGAGTCATATTTTAGTGAATAACAATGCTTATTCCGAATTGTTAAGTCATTGCTAAAATTTTCCTTTTCCCTTTTAGAGGGTAGCAATATATGTGTGCAACAATCTTATAACTGTATGTGATTAATTAATTCCCTTGCTCATAAGATGTTTGTGTATTTCTCTATGCGAACTTTGGGGAGAAATTAATGCCAATGTTTCATTTTGAATCATTAATTTTCTTTCTTTCTTAGATGCTGAAACAGTGGTGCATATTGTGGGTTGCCATCGCAAGAGTGTGAGGTAAAAAGTGGTTGCTCTTTCAGGTGTTGTTGCTTATATAGAAATGCAACCGCTCTGACTCTTTCATGAGAGCTAATACCCATTCTGTTGTGTTTGCTACCCATTAAAAGAAAGGCTCAGCGGCGTTGGTGTTGCTGCTGTAGTGTTAAGGCAACAGCTCTGTAGCAAGATGGTAACGCCAAAAAGCTAATATTGGGTAAGTACTCTCACTATATTTTTGTAGACCAAGCATTTTTTTTCCATGCAATTTCATATTTTTTGTTATTATTTGCTGGCAGTTTTAATTTGATTTTCAACATTTGTTGCAATTTGCTGAAGCCATTAGAAAAGATTATCTCAATGAAGATTGGTTACATTTTACTGCACTCATTCATGATACATTAACTTAGATATTCTTTTCAAATATTCTTTTTGTATAAGCTTTGCTAAAAGAGCAATTAAAAGTCTTCATCATAAACATACATATTTTTATTTCTTCTAATATGGTGAATCCCGCTTGCTTGGATATTTTGGGTTCCACTATACATGAAAACTAAGCTTCTCCTGTTTACTAAGAGAAACATCTCATTTTAGATCTATAGGAATTTACAAATGATAGTTAATTTATTTCAAATCTTAGAAAGATTCTTCTCCTTCCTCCTATGATATTTTAGCATTTTCAGCTGGTCTTTTCTAAGACTATTCAATTGACATTGAGAAAGCAATAATTGAAATTGTCCATAATAAACGGTAGTTTTTTCATTATTAAAAAGTTAAACAAGTTTAGGCATTTTTGAAGAATATTATTGAATGCAGTGGTTTATTTAAGGGTGAGGAAGGGAGATGGCAGAGGGGAAGGTGGTGAATAAATATTACTAACTTGATTTGTTGAACTATATATTGGTAATATGAAATGAATTTAATTTCATTGGTATCATCTTACACCCGTTGAATTTTTCAAACGATGTAAAATAAAAATAAAGTCATTGAGTTTGGGGTTTAATTTGAAGTATTTTGGTTATTAATGTATTTCCTATGAAAAGCGTGAATCAAATATGTGAATATCTTTTAGATACTTAATTTGTTTTTGTCCTTAATTTTTAAATACTGAATGGTATCTAAAAACTTGATGTCTGGCACCTATATTATTTTTGTCACCACCTTTAACATTTAATATAGACAAAGAAATTGTGGGATCAAAACCGATCTTCTTGAATTGTTTTTGTATCAAAATCTAAATAAATATGATAAATTACATGAGCTATAAATGAATTTTAAGTGAACCAAAAAGTTATTTAACATTTT